>NW_017386025.1:3150761-3247037 GCF_000237925.1 Schistosoma mansoni | reverse complement strand
GCAATATCAAGACATAATGTAATTGGCATGTATTAAAATAACATTCATTATCTCTTTATGTCGGGTTGTAACGTCACCGACGCTTCTTCATATGACTTTATCTTCAACTTACAAATACTAGCCAATTTCAACTATTATGTTAAACATGTCGTTTCCTCTTCTTATTTCTTGTACAGTTTCAAACTAAACTTCATTGACTATGCTACGTAAAGCTTTTTATGATGATACTACTAATGTAAATATCAGCCACATGCAGTTGATGAGAAGCTTTGAAATAAAATGAATCCATGTTATTCTACAGATCTTGTTCTTCTTGCCTTATTTATAAATGTTATTGTTGAAATGACTAGTGTACAATATCAGTTTGAATGAAACTGTGAAAACAGTGATTGAATGCAAATATTGACAGTAAGGATGAACGAAGTAATAATGTAGTTACAGATCAAGTCAAATGTTTTGTGAAAGATGATTAGGTATATGAAGTCATATGAACTCAGTAAGAGGGAACAAAAAGGTTTGGTGAATATTAACCAAATCATTCACGTGTTTGAAAGATTAATAATAATAGTAATATTGACAGTAATAATGATGACAATAAGAATGAAAATCAGGCATATTTGAATAATAATGTTGATTGATGCAAATACAAAAGGGAAAGGTTGTACGTAAATCAGTAAAATTAGGTTATCCTACAGCTAAGATGACCATTGACATATTGAGTCTGAGGTTGCTCAAGGTAAGAGAAGGTGTCGAATATATTTCTTTTGTACTCATATCGCCAGTATTTTAATCAGAATAGAATTTGACGGGGTTTTGTTCTCTGAACTGGATGGTTTGGTCATGGAGTTTTCATCGTTCTTCTTAACGACATCATCAACATAAACTTCAGGTAGAAGTGAAGTGTTCGAATTTCTCCACATATGGCTCACAGCTTGTCCTGTAGACCTCGATGTTTATTGGTTCTTGTTGACCTTAAACTTGTCATTGTTTACTTCATTGTGGTTGTATCTCCCATTGGTTTTAGTTTTGGTCCTACGTTTGTCCATATTTTTCTGATTGGTTGACAAATTGGATCGATTTCAATTTGGTAGTTGACCTGAATGCCAAGCCTATAAAAACTCTCTGGTGTTTTTAGAATAACATCTATCCATGATCTCCACATTTTTCCAGTTGAATGTGCGTCCACAGTTGTCCACATACACTGATATAAGTGAGGATATGTCATGGGGTTTGACCGCTAATCGATGTTCATGCAGGCGAAAATGAAGAGAGCGTCTGCTTTGTCCGATATAGTGTTCTTCGCAGTTGGTACAATTTATTTTGTAGATGATGTTCGGTTTTTCTTCCTTTATCACTTCGTCCTTCGGTTTTCTTAAGATTGATTGTAGTGATTTTGTTGGTTTGTGCGCTACATCTATTCCGAAAGGCTTCAACAAAGTCGTTGCAGTTTCTGTTATGTCTTTTATATATGGTGGGATGATCCGTTTGTTGATTTCTGTACTTGACTTTGTTTCCGGTAATGCGTTTGGTTGGTATTTTCTGATGAAGGTGATTGGGTATCCGTTCTTTTGAAAGATGGTCTTCAGGTATTTCTCTTCATTTTTTCGTGTTGCAAATGTGTTGCCCTCTTTAACAAAGTTTGTATGCAATTGATTTTGTGAGCTTTTGGGTTGTTGCTACTGCAATTGAGAATGTGATTTGTGTAGGTCAGCTTCCGATATATTTGAGTCTCCAGTTTTCCTGTATCGGTACTGGTGATTAGTACATCCAAGAATGGTAGTTTATTGTTCGATTCTTGTTCCATTGTGAACTTGATGTCATCGAAGAAGTTGTTGATCAGATTGCAGGTATTTCCCAGCTCGTTCTTTTCGACAATGACGAATGTGTCGTTCACATAACAAATCCAAATTTTTGGTTTGATTACTGGTAAGATCGAGGCTTCCAGTTGGAATAGGTATTCATGCTACCATTCAGAGTTCTAGACCTTAGTAGAAAATTACTAATTCTATAAACAATTGGAAACGACTGATATTTCCTAGCACAGCAATTATTTTGAAATAATTGGACTGATACTAAGTTCTTTACTGTCTTAACTACACCTCTGCTTGGCTGTGCCAGAAGACGTTCATGAGCATATAAATGTATATTCCCGGAACTTTAACCTATTTAACTTGTCCCGCAAGAACAGTGGAATTAATAAGTTCAAAACGAGACGGCTAGCCTATGTATTTTATCTTTTGATCTCTGTGTTACCAAAAGACTCACGAAAAACGCTAGCTGTAGGTTTCAAGTGTTGAACGTTCTCCGGACTGTTCTGAGTAATCTCCGAATAAACATTTCACTAGTTGCATCGCATCTAAATTTTAGGTGTATGAATAGTGATTTCTTTTTGAGGGTTCGTATTTCCTTTATTTTGACTTTTGTGACCATACATTTATTTATAAACATCTCAGGCCATCCGTTTTCCGAAGAGTATGACAAAAGGCTATCAGCTCTTATTTAACCGTGTCAATAGAAAATATGACTCCCTATAATGGTTTTTTTTATCAAGTTTCTTTCGTACTTCAGAGATACAAAGCAAAGGAAATGTATATACTGCCCTATTCAATTAATTTTTCCGTTTGAGTTCCTTCTAATTAATCTATCGACTTTTTTTTAGTAGAATATTTAAAAGGACTATTTCTACCTTCGTGTTCCTCCACACTTGTGAGCTTAATAACAACTAGTTCTTTTGTACTATCTTTATAAAGATGGATGTATTATCTGTATTTCCACAGCAAATGTGAACTTTTGAATAAACTCTTAAGTAGGCCATTTTCTAGTTTTGCCAGAATAGCATTTTTATTTTCACAATATATGATCAAACATCATTCATATGTCCTAGTGGCTAGTAGTTACGTTTTTTTGAATCAGATAATTTTAGGAAGCAACAATACACCAAACTAACAGTCGTTCAACACAACCAATCAATAAATTCTGTGGGCTGTTACTAAATTTGACCGAATTCAGCTATAGTTTTACTTTTTCTTCAATTTAAATAAGTTCTGTAAATTAGTGATTGGTGCATAAATCGATAACTAACATTTTCCTCTCTGTGCCCAAATGTGTGTGGAATTTATTATTTCACCATCAGTATGCTGAATAATATGTATATATATATATATATACTAAATGCATCCTCATTTGTCTGTTTATCTTAACGATCTTGTACGTGTAAAAAAGAAATATGCTTTCATGTGTGTATAGTTTTTCCTGGTATCCTTTTATGACAAGAACAACTTAGATCATTAAATCACCACAAGTGCGACTAAACAGCTTTAGTAAAGGATTTTATCGAAAAGAATTTTTTTTTCGCTGAATTACCTTTATTCCTTATATCATGAGTTTGATGACATAACTTTATCGTAGCGTTCGAAACAGAAATCTAGTAGTGAACTTCAAGTGATATACTTTAAACATTATATTGATATAATTAAGCGTTTTTTTAATCAATACAATCGATAATTGAAAAAAAAATCATTCACCTTCTCATTACTTCCTATTTAAGCTCACTGATGATTATTATTCATAACAATTCTAATTAGCTAAATGTTATTTAATTTTCAATAATTTTGCGTAAAAGTAAGTAACTTAAAGAAAATCACATCCATAGTTAATAATTATTTAATTTGGAAAAGCTTTAGGTATTCTCCTAGAAAATAGCAGCGAAATCACAGATGTGTATTTCACTTTGCTTACTTAAATTAGGATAACTGGAAGCATTTACAACAGCTCTAGTGTATCCATTGAAATCGAACTAAAATATCTATTCCTTTAAACACTAGAATCATATACTGTTGTTTATTCGATTATGATATGGATCCACTGAAAAGTTTACTCTAAACGAGATTTCAAACTATAAGTAACAAGTCGAATATCATTTATGTAGTTACATTACGGTCCATAAAGTTAATCAGACTAGAAGTTAGGGTTTAGTAGTTTAAACTGAATTATCTAAACATAAGCAACCAGAAACTAATTTCGTCTAATTGTTTTAGATCCCTCACTTATTTCAGCTCACTCATATCGATTGAGTACGTGCTTGTCCAGTTGATATATATGACGTTATGAGACCGCCAATTGGAGAGCAGTGTTTTATCGATCGGATCAATAGTACAAAGACCGTATGAGCAGTCTTGAGTACCTATCAGTCCTGCTATCTGCCTAGCCCAGCCAGTTAATTCCAGGACAACAATAACAGCCTCTGAAATATGGATCATTATTCTCAAACATGCTGGGTTTATATACCAAACAAAGTGACCACATCGTACCAGAAAATAGAAAATAACATTTGTACGAGGTTTGGCCAAATGTGGCTGTGAATAGGGGGAACAGAAATTAATAGACTGCGGATAACTCAAGAATGGTAAATCGTATAGTAATAGTCTATGGGACAAAATAAAGCTCATAATAAAGGGAGCATGAATATGAATAGTTAAGTTACTTGGCATTTATACAATAGGAAATATACATATCACATTGGTCCATAAATAGTCCTCAAAGTTACCATTCATAATTCTCCACGGGATATAACAGGATGGTGGCTACCAGTGAAACCCAGGACACGCGTTCCGTCTTATCTGAGCCTCGTCAGCCAGATATATCTGAATTCCAGAGTTGTTATTCACTCCGAGACATGAAACCAGTGTTGTTCACCTCGAACGCCATCGCATTATTCAATTAGCTACTGAGCCCAGGTATTCACTAGCTTGTTTTATGAAGTGAAGTTTTAATTCATTTTTGTATTGGTTGTTTGAGATGCAGGTACATTCGGCTGACGAGTTCAAAATAGGACGAAACGCACGTCCACCGCTAGCCACTATCCATCTCTGCTTATGAAGCTTGTGACTTCAGACAGTATCGAGGCAATCCGCACAAGATGTACATATGTCAATATGAGACTGATCATTGCAGTCCCAAACATCAATGGGAAGACTCAAACAACCAACACAAAAATGAATTTGAATGCCAGAGCGTTTTTAATTAAGATACGGATACGCATTATTTAAAAATAAAACTTATATCTACCAACATGATCCTTATTCCTAACCCTGCCTTTTCATCAATTATATGAATACAAAAACATAGTTTCTCACTGGTGTGTTATAAGCAGAATTTGTTTTGCTAATAGTAATCCATATTTTCGACTCTAGATTTACATCTCTTAGTTAAGATCTGAATTTGAATTTATTAAAATTTAGACACAAAAAAATCCGTTCATCGAAGGAAGTCGACTCAAAAAGCGAATCGTTCACGTATATAATGTTTCAGATCATGAAACATTTCATCTGTCAATTGCAAGTAGAATCCAATTGATGTCTCACATTTAAGGCACTTACTAAAGCTGTTATAAGTTTACAAGTCTGTAAGATCATTCTTCTTTAAGAATTTTGAACACTGTTTACTAAGGCCTGAAACATATAACCCTATGTTTCTCTACAGTAAATATCATCTGCGCACTCATGTTTCTAACGTGTCTCGTCAAACACAAGCAGGCCTAGGGGTTGTAGTTCCTCGTTTCTGAGTAACGATAGCATTAATAGTCTCTAGTGTCAGTTACAATGTTAAGCCCATATAACTTACTCTAGCTTTTGAACTGAGCGTATGTGTTGTACACTTTTTATCCTATTAATCACATGTCTGTAACTTATTTTTATCTGGCTATAAATATTGATTAACGCCTGATTAAATAAAGTTGGCTCATACACCTTCTCCACCGCGGGTCGCTTCATACATCTCATTTCTTATCCATATCAGTGATTATACAAAATATATCTATTCAAAAACCCATTCTCGTATTTGACTTATTTAATTCCGTTATTCATCAACGCGATTTAAGCCGATGAAATATACTAGGATAGCCGATATAGCAATCAGTATGCAATCCAACTGGAGACAGATCCAGGGCCACAAAAAATCCTCAAAATAATAGTTTTTTCCTCACACCTTTGTCACATGGAAGTGGATTTGCCGAAAGTTGAATTTTCGGAACTACCCCCTGGGTGATTATTAGCTATATTTTCCTTGCATAATTATTGGGCGTTTGAGTTACTAAATTTTTAAGTTCTCCTATTTGTTAGCCTTCGTTGAACCCATAAAGGAATTTTTTATATCACGTCATTTCAGATGTATCATCAGTTACTAGTTCCCTATTCTCTTTTCGTGTCACTTACAACTGAGTTGTTTATACATCGTAAGTTTCTATTTTGTGTTACTGTGCAGTTCAGTGTTGAAGAGGTATTATTTTTTGAGTTTTGGGTCATGATTGAACATAGTGTAATAGGGAATCGATTTACTTGGTATATTCGTCTAACACTGGGCTGGAAGAAGCTCGATGACCAATAAGTTTATGGGTGTTGATTGTTGTTAGTTGATCACTGTCATATGGTAAGTAGGTCATCGGTTCTACAGGGGATATTGGGGAACTAATTAATGATCAGACTGGATAATGCGACTGCTCCAATAATAATTGGCCAAACAAAGGGGCCCTGGCACGACACAAGAACCTATTTTTCTTAATATTATAACAACATTTGAACCATATCGGAATGCATCTGAAATGCTTTAACTCAGATATAAACAATTAACTGTTTACTAAATATATTTGGTTCTTCTTAGCATGTTTATGGAGAAGTCATTTCAAGCAATGGTGTAATTGCGAGTTTCCAGCAAACTCTGTGGACAGTACTTCCCGTTTCCAGTGGTGCAATAAGGCAAAAATCTATGAGTAAGTTTTCCATCCATTTTCGGTATATATCTAATATCTTATCAATTATAAAGGTGTAGTTTTCTATGATGAGATTGATTATATAGTCTTGAAAATCATGGGTTGGAAAATATAAGCCCTTGCAAATGACATAATAACCTCTGAAAAATTCGACTACATTTCGAACTTAGTGGTGTAGTGGATAATGTATCGGCTTCAAAAAAGGTAGGTACTGGGTTCGAATTCAAGTATGAACATCACTGGGTCAGAGGCACGACCTTGTGGCGAGTCCCAAATTGAATGGAATGCGTGTTATGGTTTCGAAACATAAAACAAAACATAACCATGGGTAATGCCTAGGTATCTGTTTAAAATTCACATATTTCGAAAGACTGATAAAATGTAGTCAACAACAGGAAAGTAAATTGCTTTACAGAAAAAAATTATTAAAAATGTCACTTTATGTAACTGAAAGTTCCAGTTTATGTACGTATCGGATAAAGCTAATGATAATAGACCATTATTTACTAAATGACTTATAACCAATAATTCATAGATTCTACTATGATGGAGCTGTGTCATGTGTCATATCTACTAAAAAGTTAGGAGCCAGTGTATCCTATTATTTCATTATGTAAGGACCTAATCATTGTCTGTGATCAAACTAGTCATGGTTTCGTTTCAACGCAAGGAGCCTAGTGACATTTTTTCAGGGTTCATGATTGACTGCGGTTCAGGCTTTGAGAAGACTATAAACCATTTAAAAGCATTTTAGTAAAGAAAAAACCTATCTACATGGGATTTTATCAGCTGTTATTCATACTGGACGATTTCAATACTTACTAAACTTCTATCAGAAATTCGCATAGACGGTTTAACTAGTAGCCTACATATTTCTGATCTTTTACAATACAGTGAATTGCCTATAAATTAGATATCATATCGCCTTGTAAGAAATTGCAATTATTATGCATTACTGTGCAAATATTGTAGTTTAAGAAAGTGGAACAAAAGATACCTAAACTCGATTATCTTTCTAACAAAATAAATAAAGAAAGGGGTATTTTGATAACTTTTGAAATAAATGAAAATTAATTAAATATTTGTCTTACCGATCAATTTTTGTAATGTTTACGTTGTACCTATTAAACAGATATGGTATTGGGTGGTGATGTTGTTCGCCTCTTTCATGGTGATGAATCTTTGACAGCAGCGTGTGCTACTGAGTCAGAGGAATTTTCATCGTCGGTCGCAATGACAGTGAATGGATCAGCTCCCGGAAGTCCTCCTAATAAAGTACAACGTCCAAGTATAGTAAATTCTGATCTATTGTCTGGGTAAGTAAAATAGAAACTCTTTGTCAATATTTCATAACTTTTAGTACTCTTTTTTTGGAAAACGAATAAAGACAAATTTAGCTAGCTAGGAAACGTTGTGTTATGGTTTCTATAGTCATACATTGGTTAGTGTGATCATTGAAAATCAATTATTATTGTAAAGATAAAGAATAATGGTTAATCTAACTTGTAAACACCTGCTTTTTCACGATCATGAGTGTCTAAGTTCAATTATCTGAAACGACCATTAGCAGTATGGTAATTTTAGCGATTTGCTTAGATTTATTTACATGATGCTTTGTTACGAAACAATTAATTGTTAAACTGGAATTAGGATTTGTCATAATCTATAGAATTTCACCGATGAAGACATAAAAAACATTTATCAAAGTAAGTTTTCTTTTATACAATACCGCTTACTGGTGATATACACACGTATTTGTAGCTATTCAACTCGCAGTCGTCTTGAAAAAAAGTAATCAAATATAATTTTCACATATAATAAACAAATAAGAGTTTTATTACCAGTGCAAAAAAAGTACTGGCGATAGTTTCCTTAAGAAAAATAACTCTGGTTCCCAGGGTTTATTAAAAAAGGTCTTAGGGAATTCTGAAGGACTAGAGTTTGACTGTCCATTCGGTAGTGTGAAAGATTTCATGGTTCCCTGTTGATGTCTTGCGTCCAAGTGATGTCAAGGAATTAAAGTATTCAATGTCTTGAGAGGACTCTTTACTGAGCATGTTCAGAAAACCTAGGGTGGATACTTCCTTTTATTCTTCCAATGTAATTTCCTTGAGGTGATGAGGACCTTACGAGTAAATTCTAACTAAATGAAAGAGTTACGCACAAAATCCGGAATCCTAAGAAAAAATTTTTGTTCATGAAGTGGTATTACTATTACAAAATGTATCCAGTTAATCAACATACCTTAATTCATGAGGTGTCTGCGGTGTTGTATGTTTTAACGTATATAATGTAAAAAGTGATTCTTGAAATAATAGCAGGAAGATTTTTTTACAAACATTTGTTGGTTCAAATGGCATCTCGTAGCTGTGCCTAAAGGCATAATAGCTGTGAACTATTGAAACTAGGACTGAGGACATTGAAAATAAAAACCATCATAGTTAAACAAAAGTTCAGTAAACGTACAAAATCGGAGGTAACTGTTAGAAATATAAGGAGTTGCAGTTACTGTCAGAAATGAATTGAATATTACCAATTTGTATAAATACAACGAACATACGGTACACTTTATGTTCAAAATGATTGAAAATGAAATTAGTTGTGAATATTGACAAGTAGTATAGCTTAATGTGAAAGAAATTATCCAATTAGGAGTCAAAGTAAAAGGCGCAGGTCGGATTAACAATGTGATCACACTGACTTCCAGATCTATTCATTTCGATAGGTATTTTCGGCTTGTTTTGTAATTACGGTTTGGAAATACCATAGGCTTTAATCGTCTGATTAAAATGGTACGAAGTAAAATCAATTCGTGTTATTGCGCTCAAACCGTTATTTTCGGTTTTATCAATTAAGAAAGGGGAGTAAGTACATCACAGTCTGCAAATCGTTTATCGAATCATTAAACTTTAGTCCACAAGGAAGCTTTAATATCAAAGTAACTACTGACTTGTAAGTTTTAGAAATATAAAGGAGATAATAACAACTGATCAAGAGGAATGATGAGTTGCGGAGGTGTTAGGACCATGGTAGATTAAAATAATGAATATGCCCTTTTGCACATCAAGTTCACCCTAGAACCAGTAGATTAATAAGATCTCCGAAGTGTGAACGTTTTGGTTCGTACTCCTTTTGGCCGTTGCCGTTGGTTTTGGGAGAAGATTCTGATGGGGCAGTGCAACCACAATTGAGATAGTGTTTTAAATTTGACCTATTGATTAATTTCCAGTCTCCTTTCGATAACCAAACAGGCTAGCAAGCAAAAGCGTAGATAGAGATATAGCTTGATGTAGCTTAAAATTTATGTTCAGAAAAATTAAACCAACGTTTAATAACGATCATGTGACTGGATTTCATTTTTTATATATTATATGTTCATTTTATGAACGGTATTTCTATTTGATATAAATATGTATTTTAAGGTGTTGAACTAGTCTGGACTGTCAGAAAAAATGACACCAAAAACAGCAGTTTAGTGCCCGTGCATGTACAGTCCTTGGACGAAAAAGTCATTCTTTTGGATATCTGGGTGGAAAATAACAGAATTTGCTCAGGCAACGGTTCGGATACTCATCTCTGTAAAGAATTCTTAACAACCTCAGCGTATTATGCCATTTATTGAAAAACTTAAATCACAGTGTTTTCTGTTTAAACGTTTTATAGCTAATGGTTACTGGATACATTCAAAAAGTTAGCAACTCAGCAAAGACCATAAATATATATCACCTAAAAACATTAGATTGTGTATGTGTGGTTTGTAGTAGATGTAGTATAGTGGTCTCTAGGACATTGAGTTTTATTTACTAGGTTATATATACAAATTTATCCATGCCTAATTTGGTTAATTAACTCATGAGTCATTGTTGCTAAGTTCCCCAAACATTTGTGTCCCAACACCTAAAACAAAAAATCTCGCAAATTATTACTGGTGGTCAGAAGTAAAGTTAGTTATGTATCGTAAATAATTTCATCTGTTTTGAGAATTTTCACCTTGTATAGTTGCTGGTGTTGAAAACTTCATGTCCACACTTTACAGTATAGTTCAAAATTACTTTCTAGTGTACTCTTACTTCATTGGTAGTCATTGTTTTTAACCAACCAATATTATTCCCCTATTTTAATATGTTTCCTGACAGTTCACGTCATGCAGTTATGTATGAAATCGGCGCTGTTTCAACAAGTGCTCGTTCATTATGGCGGATTGAACATACAAAAACTAAATGGAGTGCTGGTTTCTTTTCATGGGGCTCTGAAATTCGTCTACGTCATGTAACTACTGGTCGTTATTTGGGTGTATTGCCTAGTGAAGCCAATGGAAATGGACACTGTGATGTCGTCACTTTGTCAGCACATGAAGCTACAAATGCAGCTTCAATCTTTTTGATAAGACCTACTAAAGTATGTTTTTTGTTTTGAGTAGTACATTCAGTTTCTTTCTTTATATAAAAATCTGTGTTGAGTTAATTTACTATCTATTTGAAGCAATACTAGTATGCGCGCTAACTAGTTATACAAATTATTAATTCATGAAAATATTTATATGAATAATATCCATAACAAAATTAAAAAAAAACTTTCCAACTTCGTAGTAATTATTGGTGGTTAGCAGCTTCACTAGCTATTGTCTTCAAACAATTAACAAGTGATATGATACAATATACCATAATTTCTTATGTTAGTAAACCCTTGAATATATTATTGTAGTTTTTCGAGACACTTATCTTGTATTACATGTCTGAAGGTGATTGACAACCAATCTTCATATTAACCGACAAGGACTAGAAAAATAAACAGACTAAGAACTAAAACATGAATATTTATGATACGTAGGCTTTAAAAATGTGGAATTAGAGATTAAGAAGTGAGCTAGTTGTGGACCAATTACAGCTGTCATCGCCTTTGTTTTCCTCAATATAACAAATTTTTGTGCATACAGCTATCAATTTGATGGAATCAGAATATTAGTAAATTATACCAGATTATATTTTAGACTAAAAATCCATTGTCTTCTTACATCTTCATAAAAAGTGAATGATTATTTATTGGGACTCTAAATTTGTTTTTTGCAGGATGATAAGAAACGTTCAGAAGAACATGAAACTGAAGGTATGGGTGAACCAGACCTTAGATTAGGTGAAACATTAGCTTACCTTCAGCATGCGGCATCCGGTCGATGGTTATCATATGAGGCATACGAAACTCGGAAACGTGGTGTTGGTCGTGTGGAAGAGAAAAAAGCTGTCCTATTAATTGAAGGTCATATGGATGATTTGTTTAGTTTAGTAAGAGCACAAGATGAAGAAATTAGATCAGCATCAGCAATACGTCGATGTACATCTGTATTTAATAACTTTATACATGCATTAAATTATATATCATCACCACAAAATATAACTTTACCTTCACAACAAAGTCAATGTAATTTAAGCAATGGACATTTACTAGGTGAAGTAACTCAATGTTTAGAGGATTTGATTGAATTTTTCGCTCAACCGCATCCACATGAAGAACACGAAATTCAACAATCTAAATTGACTGCTTTAAGAAATCGTCAAAATTTGTTTCAGGTAAATAATTGTGTTTTTTGTCATTATCATAAAGTCACTTAACTGTATAAAGTGAGATATGTAACATGAATGATTGATAATAAGTTTTCATGATAATTGAATTAACTTAAACTAACAGAAATCTCTGATTATTGAAATGATACAATGTTGATTTCTTATATCACACAGAAAATATAAATGATAATGTATTAATATCACTTTATGTATTAACCTGTCAAAAGTAAATAATGTGAACACAAATATAATACTTGTTACACTACTTAGTAATTGTAAATAATATATTGTATTTATTCTAATTATCAAAGTTTCCTAAGATGGTTCATCGACTTTGATCTGGTGAAATTACAATAAACCTACCAAACATATCAAATACTAGTGACTTTTGACCGCTGCTTCAAATTATATCAAAAAATGGATGGAAAGCTCCTGGAGTAGCAATTATTATTTGCAATCCGTAGCTGATTGCTATCAGATAGAGATCGTTGGTTTGATATGTCTTGTGTTCGACACCGAACTGTGAAAACAAATAAATTTCATAGTTTCACATGATTTTGGCTTTATTTTTACTTCTTATCATTTGTTTAATCCAGAATGAAGGTATGATTGGGCATGTATTGAGTACTATAGAAAGATTCACTGGAACATTCCAAACGCGTCGAGAATTTTCACAAGCTGTTGGTGAAGATAAAGCTGATCAGTTTAATGAATTGGGCAATTATCTATACTTACTACTAGCTGCACTTATTCGTGGCAATCGTGAAAATTGTGCACAGTTCGCTACACCTACACGATTGGATTGGCTTTTCAATAGGCTGGAATTACAACAGGGCTTCGCTGAAGGTGTATTGGATGCTTTACATTGTGTTCTAACTGACAGTGACGAAGCTTTGTATTTGATAACAGAGCGTCACATACGCACACTGATTGGGTTATTAGATAAACAAGGTCGTGATCCAAGGGTCAGTAATGTATTTCTTGAAGTCTCTTTTAAATAATCTAACGTTTGAATTGACTTTTGATTCAATTTATTTATGTACACGATTGGTATTTTTATATAGACTTACTTGGTTTGATTGGAATGTTATTACATTGGCAATAATAAAAAAATACTTTATTTTCAAAAAACAAAGAAGACGATACAATGTATGTTATGGGAATACAGTTAACTTATATGCAATATTCTAAGATAAGGTTATTCATTTTCCATGAAAGTGTTAATGAGAACGGTCATTCAATAAAGTAAAAGAATTTCCCAAAAAGCTTCACGATTGACACTTAAAATTATCTACAGACATGAAATGCTTGTGGGAATTCCCGGATCTAAGGTAAACGTCCTACTATCCATATTAAACTAATTTCGAAGATGGGCATTTACCCTACTTGATTATAATTTTCGAATCCGGTATAAATTTACTAATGTCTTGGATCATATCAATGCATTGTCAAGACTAATCGGTAACCAGAAGTTTACGGGTGAAAGCACAATGATTACTTCTATTTCAGGAGATAACAATGTTAATTGTATTTCTATAAACGCTATTGGACCCGTCAATATATCATTTAAAATGCTGGGAGTTCAAAAGAAGATGTTCCAAGACATTTCTAAAATGAGGAAGGACAACTAGTTTGATGCCTTATAGAAAATTTATAAATACTGACCCAAATAAAAAGAAAATGTGGCATTAGGAAAGAGCAAACATAGCTCAAAAATTTAGTTACCTTTGTTGGTTAAAACAGTTCATTTTATTGATATTGTAGATCGTGTACTTACATTAAGTTACTGATGTATCAATCTCAAGTACTTTTAAGTTCAATGTATTTACGTCTTGTTACTGACCAGAAAAACAAATCATATAAAACGCAGTGTTTCTAGATGAAGTTTTGATTTATTTCTGGTGCTCAATAGACTTTCATCTGTAATATTTGCATTTTCCCATGATTCGTGCAATTGTCAGTGTTTACTGTGCTAAGTAACCAGTCTTCCTCATTTATGAAAAATGGCCACATTAGTGTTTTGCTGAGTTATAACAGTATTGGTGTACCAGTGGGTTGACAATTTGTTGCTGAAAACTAATGTTTACAGGTTGGATAGAATGTTTTACTGTTCTCAGACTAGAAGAGCTTTGATTAGTAAATAGGTCAAATACAATGTTATTCAAAGCGTTAATGTTAATAAATATAATACCCTTATTCAATTATTAAAAAGTTTATTCTTACACATACCTAACAAAATATATTTCTATGGAAAAAAAACTCGAGGAAACAGGATTCTTAATCACTATGTTGCAAATTTATTGAATATTTATTTAGAAAGCAGTGTTAAGTGTAGTCGTACTATATGGTTTATTGTACTTCTCTATAAAAAAAAGTAATAATTCAATTAATTTTCATTTAGATGACTGCCTTAGTTGAAGGTAGTTCTGTCGGGTGAATTACTGAGAGCAGGAGGGAAAATTGAAATATTGCTTCTACTTTATGACTTAAAAAAGTGGTGTTCATCCACGGTTTCACACAGATTGAAGCTTCCAATACTTGGGTCTGTCAGAGAGCATGACTACTTGTTTGGAATCTAAAGTCTCACATTTTCACCCTCACCCAATTAGTAAAATAGTAAAGAATTCAATTAGACTGAGACGAATCAGATGTGTTCCGCTATTTTGTTTTCTATGGTTCGTTAATTACTACTAATTCGTGATAAAAATGATCTGCAGTCTCAGTTATTGTTCATTTCAACCCTAAAATTTGATTGTATTCTTCTTTTTTGGCTGTTTATTATGATGACATAACAAATCTATTACTTTTCTAGGAATAAAAGTTTCATAATATATTGTAGGCATATTTTACAAATAACAGAGTTCATAAATGTTTTTACAATTCTTATTTTAGGTTCTACAAGCACTATGTTCATTATGTCTAGGACGTCAAGGGGGAGCTGTACGATTAAATCAGGAGTTAATATATGAAACTTTACTGCCACAAAAAGATTTATTATTACAAACAAAATTAGTTGATCAATGTGGATCAGTTCGACCAAATATATTTGTCGGTTATAAGGATGTGAGTCTTATAATTGTTGATGATTATATATAATTATTACTGATCGCACATTATCTGTGTTTACTTAATATGTAAAGGTAACAAAACTCCAATAATTACTAAAACAAATTTAAATTGTTCACATGATTTTTCCATATTCACTTTAACCGACACACTCTTAATTTCACACTGACTCATCTTTTCCATGAAAGATGTCACCAATAATCATACTTAGCCTCCGTAAGTTGTTGATGGTAGCTCTACGAACAAAATTTTGCACTTAAACATTTGTATACAGAGATTTGAGAAGCTTATAAAATTTTGCAATTTGAATCATAAACTGGTTTTAGCTGGACCACCATTGAGAACCTGAAAGCACTGTATAGATGTCTCATCCTAGTGCGGAACTCCTCAACAGTGAGGACCCGCACTCCTCTAACCTGTAATCCTATCCAGGACCTTCGGTCTCACGCGTGAAAGCTTAACATCTAAGCCATTGGGCTGGCAATCAGTGTGAATCGATTGAGGTTAGACATTAACACCATTGGATACAGGTTCAGTGATTTGAAGGTCTTGAGTTTGATCCTCGATTACAGGAGTGCGGATCCGCACTGTTGAGGAGTTCCTCACTAGGATGACACGGCTTTCCAGTGCCGGAAGGTTCCTAATGGCAGCCTAGCTAAAATCAGTTCGTGATTTTAATCATGAATGAAAAATTTTCGTAAATGAAAAAAAAGTAAGGTTTGATAAGAATCATATACAACTTTATTAGTGAAAGGTTATCGATAAATTAAAATTATTGCACCATGTAATATCGGATTGAGATGTTTTTGCAATCTTCAATTGTTCTTTATGTTTACTCTTATTGAACTAATTAGACCGTCAAAATTATCAAATAAACGATTTTCAAACTATTGGTCGATAATCGAGTCACTCATACACACTGTTTGTCATAAATTAATTAAACATTGCTTCTTATGTATACTCGGAATCTCTGAGATGGTCTTTATAAGCCTGAGATTTAAAATTCACCCTTCTGATATGTTGTTTTATTAATGGGACGAAATTCCTTGACACTCCAATGATTATCATCTTAGATACAGTACTGTAAATATCGGTCACAATGAACTTATGAAATGTGCTTATTTCGTCCAGAAAATTGTTTAAATTTAATATTTTATTCATTTTAAGGGTGGAGCTATGTATCCAAAGTGGTATTTTGAAGTAATTATTGATTCACTTGAGACAGTTACACATCAACCAGCGAAAATTCGGGTTGGTTGGGCTAATACAGAAGGTTATAATGCACATCCCTGTGGTGGACCCGGTTGGGGTGCTGCGGGGTTGGGTGATGACCTATTTAGTTATGCATTTGATGGAAGTTGTTTATGGGCTGGTGGTAAACCAAAACGGGCTACAATCGGAACAGATGAAGCAACAAATGAGGAAGCAACATCTAATGTACCATTGAAACGTGGTGATATTATTGGATGCTTATTGGATTTAACTGGACCTGTTATTCAATTTAATGTGAATGGACGTCTAGTAAGAGGATATTTTCAGGTGAGCGTTTTTAGTCAATTTCTGTGATCAAATTGTAATTTTAGTTTAACGTCCACCTGGTCATTTCTTCATTTGTGTTGACAATGTATTATCGTTTGTTAGATAAGTTGTTTCAACTAATTTCCGTCTTCTACTAATTTAGAAACTAAAAATCCGAAGTAAAACAAGAGAACTGATAGATCTGATACATTATTACATGGTGTGGCTTAAATTTGCGAAAAGCGTCTGGGTGAATCAGCTGAGAACTTATAATCACTATTTGATCTGTACCGTTTAAGGTTACCAATATGGACGTTGAAAGTTTAGGATGCTGGTTACTTAAGTACGTATATATATCACAATATAAATCTTTGATTTGATAAATGTTTCTGTTGAGACAAAATTTCAAGTAGTTAGCGTATGCAAAACGTGCACTTATCATTACATTTTTAATGAACATGACAATCCACTTTGCTGTAAACACAGTGACTAAATTGTAATGAATATTATTCCTCATACAATATTATTTCTACTGTCATTTATTCTGACTTTATCTGTAATGTACATAAACCATAGTGCGATACTTATTACTACTGAATATATTCTCACTAGTTCAATCTTTCAAATTGATGTTTTCACAAATATTCTGTTACTAATTATCAATGTTTTTAGGATTTCAATATAAGCGGTTTGTTCTATCCATGTATGAGTATGAATGCAAAAGCAAGTGCGAGATTTCTTTTAGGATCAAATCAAGGTCGTTTACATCATGGTCCTCCACCTGGTTACTCACCTATATGTTATGCTAGACAACCTGGGCAGAAACTTCGTCTTGAACCTGTATTCACATTTGGTCAACTTGATAAATACGTATTCACTGGTCCACTGAATTCACCAACACCACAACAATATGTATTTGTACCACGTACAGTGCGTACTTCTCATGTAAGTACTACAATACATAGCTTATCCTATTTTTTCTTATTTAGTTTTTATTTGATAATCATAACTAACGTCAGAATTTATTTATTGTAAAATGTAGTTAGATTCAAAAAAACTCTCCCGTCATGCACCGACATATAAAAAAGAACGAATGACTACCACTGAGGATTAAACTTTTCTTTTCTCCAAGATTGGAGATTATTAGCAATACGCACCCATTTCCATATATGGAAGGATCTTAAATTAGAACAAAATAGCGGTTCACTGCTCCTGGATTTTCTGGTGTTATCTGGTAACCAAATTCGACTTCAACTGAACTCATCTTTACAGACCAACCAACTAAACAAACAACCGTACACATTAACTCACCAGACAAATGTAACATATTATAAACACATTTGAGAAGGCCTCCTTCGTTTACTATAATGTTATAATTTTGTTCATTCGTTTAAATTTTCCAGAAAACACCATATCTTTTAAAAATCACTGCTAAAGTTTGTGCAATTAAATCTTATTATTGTCTTTAAATTCTGTTACACAATTGAAAATGATTACAATGTTGATTATTCTACAGATTTTCCGTCTTTTTTTCCCAAAAGATCCAATTACCAAACTATGTCGAAATGGTTCGTGATAGATTGGCTGAGAATCTACATGAAATGTGGTCTATGCGTAAAATTGATCAGGGCTGGAGATATGGTGAAGTAAGTTTTAATCTTCTAAACCGATTAAAATGAAAAATATATATAATGAGATGAAACATGGATTTTAGTTGGAACAAACTAATCCTCTCAGTGTTTGACGTCTGAAAAAAGTATTTACATTCAGTTGCATTTAGGTTTATAATGTGGAAACTGCTGGATGTTTATCATCGGGTATAAATTATATTAATTAACTGAATTGGTAATGTGGTACAAATGACAGTTGTCGGCGTCTGATGTACTGCTCAAAGTAAAGTAATTTAATTCATTTATTCACCCTGATATACTATTACTACAGTTTAACATTCAGTAATAGTTTACATAATCATTTCAACAAACTAAGTAGTTGATGGGCACATATTTCCTACTATCTTCACACATTTTATAAATATCTTTGACAATTCAAATCAGTTGTAAAATGAGTTATCATCTAAAGAGTAACAACTGGTTAGGCCTCAAAAATAAAGACATAAGGATAATTAGTTGTTAATTTTTTCACACAATATTTGGTTATAACACTCAGTGGTTGAATTTCAGTTAAAGTCTTAGTATGTAAAACATCAAATCTGTAACCTGAAATCCACTGGTTCTTATTCAGTTGTTATCTAATTCTTCTTTACTTAATTGTTAACTCCATGTCATTAGTGAAATGTGACAGCCTACATTCTTTCTGATAAGTATGTTAATTAGGCTGTTTACCAACTTTTTACAATATAGTTTTTCGAATTACATCCACCGCTATTATTTTTCTATATTTAACTAGGATAAAGTGAACCATTATTAACAGATAATACTTGCTTCTTCACTACGATTGGCCAGATTTTTCTGTGTACAACTGAGAACTGCTACTGTATCTTTATTTGTAAACCATACCAGTCCCAGGAGAATAATTTTTTCATTTCTTAATCTGTCAAAAAATAAATGAGGTTGGTCGGTGTTTTAGACAACAGTTATTAGGTTTGAATCTTAGAGTGAACAGAAATACTAATGCAGATACAGTTGACAAGTCTCGCACAGAACGAACTACTCATTCTAAACTTCCCTGCCAGCCAGAGAAATATAATGTCTATTTAATTACTCCTTTTGGCCATTAAGGTTAATGAAAGCGATTAGCTATTTTGAAGATACACTTCATAAAACAAGGCACAACTAGAGGGGCACAAAGGCTGGTTCGTTCTTCTTTGGCCTTATTTCCTGTCTAGTTATTGGTGACCATTTATGTATCACATAACAATGGTTTACTATACCCTTCTTTTATCAGTAAAGTTTTTGTATTGCCTGTGCATGGTCATTTGAACATCATCGACTTTTATGGTCGTTTGTGAGCCGTGTACGAGGTATTTATTTGGGTCTGCCGGACTTTAACGACATGTTTGCGAGACTAAACTTATCTTGTAGTTCTGCCATTGTCAAATGTTTTTGGTTTTTGATTCAAAGAACACTTGTTCCACTGTATTGAGAACAGCTTCCAGTCATTTATTCTAAATACCATAGTTTATAGACCGTAGACTAAGGCCAGTATTATGGTAGATTCTATCAGCTTTCTTTTATCTGGTAGATTGATGATGTTTGATTACAAGAGTAGTGAGATTTTGATTATTATGTGGCGAGCTTTAGTGATGCTTTGGTTGACTGCATCATCAGGCAGTCCGTTTTTTCGGTTTATGGGTCCCAGATAGTTGAAGGAAGTTAGTTCTTCAATGATTATTTGGTCAATGTGAATTTACTGGTTGTTCCAGTGTTTATTTACAGTCAGTCTTTTTTCTGTCTGTCGTGTTTAACATTCCCAAGGCTTTGATTTGATTTGAAGTAAACTTCAAATTAGCTTTTTAAAGAATTAGCTTTTTAAAGAAATCGTTAGTATTCGTTATGATAAGGCAGAGATCATCCGCGTATTTGATGTGATAGTCTTCATTCTATCAATTAGTTGTCATATATTCTCCTCATTATTAGTAGTTTTGAGGATTTCTTGGAAGAGTAGTTTGAAAATAGAAGGACCCTCATTGCCCACTTCTCTTACTCATCTGTACATAGTGAAGTTTACACTTTTTCCTTTAAAATGTCCTTTAGATTCATCATAAGGGCACATGATGCACCAGTCGATGTTTTGAGAGACTTTATTGTTTAGCCTGTTCAGTAGCAGTTGTTTCGGGATGGTATCGATAGCCTTATTTTGGTCTGCGAAAGTTAGTATTAGCTCACTATCATTGCTTAGCGCAGTTTTAATGATCTGTTAAAGAGATGCGACTCCCTGAGCTGTTGATAGATGGCGTCTAAAATCACAATGAGTTGATAGTATGAGATAACTTGTTGATATGATGAGTTGTGCTCATGTTATCATCGAAAAGATTTTTCGATGGTATCCAGCAAGAATATTCTTTGGTAATTGTTCGAGACTGTCTTCGTATCTTTACGGTTGTAGATTCCTGATAACGTCCGGAAGAATCCAGATTTTTAGGATATCGTCTGTACTATACCAGTATTGGTTCATTATTTGCAAGAGAATATTTTTTAGTTTGTTTCATTCATACTTTGTTCTGTCGTTTGTGACGTTGTTTCTAGGAGCTTTGTTATTTTCCAACCGTTTCACTCTATGCTGTGGTACATTCAAGCCTTTTGGGGTGTCTTTTTATTGGTTTGATTCTAGGTGCATATTGAACTTATCAAAGCGTCTAATTACACGACTGAGATACACCCGAAACGGAAGTTCAAACAGCGGTTTGTCTAAAAAGCGGTTCTTTAATGAGTAATATACATAAATTAGTAGCAAACTTGTAAGGTTTCTGTGGCACTTGGAGCATTTGTAAGCCTGAAAGAAAAATGGCTTCCTGAAATAATAACATCAAGAATAATTATGCCATTAGATAGTGCGAATGACAGCTGATAACGGTGTCTAATCTTGATAACGGGTTTTCAACAAGCAAAAAGAGGAACCAAAAGCAAACGGACACGGAAACTGTTGCTTTTAAACAAGGAATAGACAACCATGTGAAATTGAGAATAACTGCTACAACGATCGAGAGAAAATGATTATAATGATAAATACAATAAATGTTATAAATACATGTAATTATTTAAGAATATTACACGATAAACTAGCGCAACAATATACGCTCAGAAATTGCTAGGAATACAACTATTTACCGAAAATTAATAAGTAGTATAAAACAATACACAAAAGAGTCGAAAGAAAATGAAGAAGGACAGGGAACGCAAACAAACTTAACAGTGTGTGTTAATCATTTGTATTATGAATTTGTAGCTGAATAGGTCTTCATAGTGGTCGTTTAGTGTCTGGTTTTTGATTTGTGTTGTTGGTTTTGTTTTTTATGAACTTTTATTGTTTGTTATCGCTAATATAGAGTTTAGCCATTTATATACTTGGTGGTGTTTATATCCTGTTATTTATTTCGCTGTAGTTCGTAACTTTGGCACTATGAACCTGGTTCACTACGAATCCTACTACAGTGTTTTTATAATGATTGGGATCAGGGTTACGGTTTTATATTGTGATGCTTTCGCCTATTTCGATTACCTTAGATGAGAAATGGGTTTCTGTTCGTACTGTTACGTGATACTTCCATTCATCCAGTTTGTTCACTATCTTATGTTTTCAGTCCTGTTATGAGCTTCTGACTTTCCATAAGCCAAGTTTAAATTTTTTTTTAGTCACATTTATTTTGCTGACCGGGATGGTCGACTTAAGACGTTTAATAAGGATGGCTTCCTAAATGTCCTGGTCAGATTTTCTACTTCATCCGTATTTTTATTTCATGTTTCATTGAATGATTTGTAGTTTAGTAGGTTATGATGGAGTGGGGAATTGGTCTCGTCCCCCACCACATGAATTGCCGTTCGTGTTCGTTCATGAGACTGAGTCTCACTAATCATCTCATAATCATTTTTTGTAGTTTATTACTACAAATCCTGAGTAACATTATTCGTAGTTCGTATTTACCGAATATATGCCTAAAATGTGTTGTAATAAGTTTTGATGGACAAATGAAATCATTTCGTTCACTGATTATTGTTATTGTATATCTTCAATGTTTTGAAAATGTTGAAATATCCTACATTTCTTTTTTGAAAAATATAGCGTCGAGATGATGAAAATAATCTTCATCCTTGTTTGACTACATTTGACAAGCTGCCACCGTCAGATAAGCAGTATAATGTAACACTTGCCTACGAAACATTAAGAACAATAATTAGCTTAGGTTATAATATTACTTATGAACCATTACCTGAGGGTACAAGGATGAGAACAATGAAGCTATCAAATGGGTAAGCATTTCTATGAATATGGTTAAATAATAATAATGTTTAACTTATCCAGTCTCTTTTCTGCTACACTTTTCAAACCTATTAGTGATTAGTATATTTGACACTCTGACTAAATGAAACACTGTTCACAGTGATACAATAGTTCATGGTCGTAATGTTACCGTATTTTTAACAATGTTCGGAATTGTATAGTAACTGTAGGATGGATATGAATAATGAAAAAGAATTAATAAAAAGATTGATAGACTAGCAAACACAAATAAGTGGTGCGTCACACAGCGAAGAATTATGTCATATCCGCATAGGTTACAACTTTTTGAAGAAGACAATCGATAGAAACGAAATCCTGTTAAAAGGTTAAGATTAGAGTAACTAAACAATAATGGTAGAGATCATGAATCGATCATTGTTAAACCAACGCTGAAAACCTGGAAGTATTGGACGACTTTCGCCCCAGCAATGGACTCCTCAGTAGCGCTCATCCACGACCCTGCTCGCGGGACTACAACCCAGACCCTACGGTCTTGAGCACGAACACTTAACTTCTAGACCTCTGCATCGTTTTCCAATGGTGTTTATGTCCAACTTCAACCAATCAACGAGATTGCGCAACCGTTTTCCATTGTCTGAGGTAGATACATGTCTCTACTTGACATGGATTAGCTCCACTGGTCACGGCTTCTCACTAGAACTCCGAGAATTCCCTCACGAAGCTGGTCACTAGTGGGCACATGGTAATTATCAGTATGGGGTTGTAGAGATTGTTAAGTTTTTGATTGAGATCTGCTGAGAAGTCCATACTAGGACAAAACGGCCACCCAGTGCTCTCAGGTTTTCAGTAGTGGTCTAACATCAATCGATTCATGATCTCAGTCGAAAACTTGACAATCTCCACAACCCCATACTGAAAAAAATATTGGTTTAGATTTTAAAAACAAAACAGATGCACATACTGTATAACAATCGGTTTTAAGCAGTGTTTTTAGCAACTCCACAATCATACCGAAGAAGCTCACGCCTCCCTAGACATCTCAAGCTAACTGACATTGACCTCAAAGACTGATCCCTTTTTTGTTCGTTTGTTTTATATCAGGTTGTAATATCATTGACTTATTTGAAACCAGCTTCACTATTTCTCAATCAGTTCACCGAGATATGAAATACTATTTAAAAACGGGTGTGATTTACCTTCATGTTTCTTTCATCTTTGATGAATTTAATGGTATAATAGAGTAGGTTATAGAGGACTTCAATCTCTTTTGGATATCGACACAATGAGCTAATCAGAAGTAGTCAAGTGAGAAGGTCACTTGATGACAGTCAGAAATGTCCTGAACGACAAATGCATTCCATTAGCTAAGAAATGGATTGATTTTCAATGGGGTATAAATGTATATATACAAATGAGTATTACATTCATGTTATTTGGTAGCTCAATAGACTTTATCTTTTACTTTTGTCTTCTCGCTCAAGTAGTCTCTTGAGGGGGGGAGTTAGCACCTATCATTTTGTGTAACCATATGAGATCTTGGACACCGCCCATCGCAATAGATATTCAGCTGATTATTTTGCCCACATTTTGTATCGTAATCATTGTATATGTATGTATATATGATCGTATAACCCATATCAACCAGAATTAAGCATGTGAATAGTTACAGGACAAAATATGTAACAATAAAAGTGTCAACAATATAAAGGCATTCATTCGGCCAACCTTAATTTCAACAGAAGTTCAGTAATTTAGTCCTAGAAGTCAACAAGGATAAGTCACAAGTATTTACAACAAATGAAAGTCACTTAACAAACATAGCTATGGTATTTCAGTAGCCTACTAGTAAATGTTTTGCCGTTTAAAACATTCGGAGTTAGGTTCAAGTAAGCGAATCAGTAGAAGCAAGTTTATTTGATGAATTTCTACCTGCATTTGTAACCATTTACAAAAATACGTTAATATTCTTTACAGGTGTTGACACTAAAGATTTTTTATAGATGAAAGGAATCCTTTCGACTGAATAAATTCTTATTCAATTTGTAATCGTTTGTGTTATTTCATTGCTGATAGTTCAGTAGATAAATAGATAACCTGTTTAGCGTTTTAAGCTAAGGATACTGAGCTTGAATCCCGAAATGAAATGAGACCCAAGTACAATCAACTGACATAATAGTTATATTTAGATAACACACATAAAATACACATTTGAGAATTAAAACTGATAAAAATCCTGTCAAAATATCAAAAAAGAATAATTCATATCATTACAAATTGACTTCAGATAAATTCTGCTCCATTCATTCACATTGGAACCACTTTAATTTGTAAAGATAAGGAAGTTCAGTACTGAACAACACTAAAAATATCTACAGATAACTTTTTATTTCATTTTGTTTTTCTTTTAATAATCATAACAAAATAGCTTTACTCAAGTGAATGGTTATAAACCTCAACCATTAGATTTAACACAAATTCGTTTGTCTGTGCGTATAGAAGCATTAGTTGACCAATTAGCTGAAAATACACATAATATGTGGGCACGTGATCGTATTGCACTAGGATGGACTTATGGTTTTGTTGAAGTAAGTAGTTGTTAGGATGATTATTTAATTATTTATTGCATGAATTATTCAGTTTTTGTCATCCACACATACGCCAACGCCAAATAACAAACACCATGTTCATGAACCTTTATTTAATTTAGAAAATTGGCTTAAAAATCACTCCCATCAACAATAGACTATTCATTTAATTAAGGATGATTCTATCAAAAATATGCTTGAACTCACTGAATTAAATTGCATATATTCTCAAGTATAACATGGCTATGTTAAAAGTGCTATTATTTCAATACTTTTGATCAGCACATTATTATTTCTCTTCACCTTATTACTATTCAGCTCCATTTCTTTTAATAAAACCACTTATATAAATACTCTCTACAAACATATTATAGCCTCTAGGTAATCACAAAAATAGATTAATTTATGGTTTAGCACGACATTTATGCAATATTTTTCACAACCACAGATTGTGGTGAAGTGTACACTTACGAATCAAATTAGGTTGCTTTGAGATCTTTCGATAACACACTCAGAACTAAACTTTTAGACCACTAAATAGTAGCTTAATCTAGAAAGTCTAGAAGGTAAATAATAATACCATGGTGGGTTTGTGAAAACTGTTAAATTTTTTCACATTCAAAATCACTGGTTGATCCTAGTCAAACTATTATTGAAAGCCAGGAAAAATTGAACATATGCTTCATCTTGGTATTGGACTCCTCAATAATGTTTGTTCTAAACCCAACAACAGATTGAAACCCATGACGTTCAAGTCTCACATTGAGAGCTTATTTTTTAGACCACTGAGTTATAATTCAAATGTTTGAATATTCAACTCAGTGGACTCGCTAGTGAGCGAATATCTTCCAATTTTATTGACGAGTGACTGCCCCACAATCGACTTGGTTGGATTCCTCTAGTCACGGATGTTGACTAGGACTCCGGTAGTTATCACTCGAAATGAGTCACTGGTGAATACATGACTAATAATAAAAGACTACCGGATGAATATTTACAAAACATATATTATGAACTTCTCTAATTGAAACAACAACAACGATAACAGTCAGCTAACCACAAACAAAAACGGTAATAAAACAAAACTGTGGCGCTGAGATATTTTTCTTGTTTTTGTTAAGGGAGCAGTGTGTTTATTTAGTGTTTAATGTACCCGGCTTATTTACTAAGTAAGTAAGTTTACTTAAAGAAAAAAACATTTATGGACGGATAATAAGAAAATGAAGTTTGTTTGGTCATGTACTGACAGAAGTTCTGATTGACTGATGTGAGACTCACTTTTTTGACTCATTGCCTGTCATTAAATGCTGTTGACAGCAGTAATGATGAAAGATAATTTCCCACTGTAGATCACGCTTATTCCAAATAGACTTAATTTACAACTCGCGTTCAGACAATTTCCACCGAATCAGAACTGTGAAAACAGTTCGAAATGTCTAGGATGATCTGTGATTATGGAAACGATAGAACATCTTTTGGAAACATGATATAATTGTACAGGCATATATATGCCTACTTTTTGTTGGTTATTGTTCAGCTTATAACAACTAACATATGAGTAAATTATTTAAATTAACTATTTCCTAATTAGTGAACTATTTAGTCATACTGGTCGTAATACATTTTAAAAGTTTGTGAATGCTCTCTTGTCGTAGTCACAAAATGTAGTTTTATTCAAATCACGTTTTCTGAGCATTTTTTTTCTCAGAGGTAAAGTGTGTTTTTTGATTAATATTTTTCAAGGATCAGTCACAGAAACGAAGTCCACATTTAGTCCCATATAGTGAAGTTGATCCTATCATTCAACAGTCAAACAAGTAAGCTTTTGGTGATAAATTCTTATATTGTTTAGTTTTTAATTTGTTTTAATTTCAAGTTTTCTGTTGAATGACAATTCACCAGTTCAACTTCAGTGTATCTCGTTTCTAAAAATTTAACGATATGTCATAAACAGGAACTTGATATACTTCTATTAATCTTTTCTTACATCATATAAAAAGACGGTAAACATTTCAGTTATGAGTAAGTATGTCGATGAAATTAATAAAATAACTTATATAAGGTCTAAAAGGCTGATAAATACATGGTACAGCTATCTTATTAACTTTAATATATAGTGATATCTTCCAATTTATATTTGTTTTTATCTTCCATTTCATGCCTTAATGTATTAAACTATCCTGAATGCATCCAGCCAACAATTTTCGACTCGTTACCGTAAATTGATTTGGTCACTGGTATATATATATATATATATATATATATATATATATATATAAGTTAAATATTTATTTTCACAGTCGAATTCACGAGTCGATACAAGCCAGACCACCAATGAAAACCTGGAAGCATTGGACGAACATTTCATCCTAGTATGGAACTAAGATTTTGAATTCAGTCACATGCAATGTAGGAACCTGGCAGGTATATACATAGGTTCAAGTAGCCATAACGCATTAGCACAAAAATATGAAATTATCATCTTAAATCCCAGAGTAGTAATAGTATCAGTAGAAGTAGAAAAAATCAACTATAGAAAGAAAAAAAATACAAGAGTCTGGTTTTTAAGACCGATTCTAATCCATTCGTTGAACGTTCTTAGCCTCTGATTACGATTGTCGGGAGGACCCCAACCGGGTAATCTGTATCGACCTACATGGCTGAGTCTAATAAAGTTATTATGTTCACTTAATTCAACAGTGCTTGGGTGAGTAAATACTGCTTAAATGATTTTCTTAGTCACAAACAGTCAATAAAAGGCTTTATTGAACGTATAATCAATTTCAAGTTTTGCTTTCAGACTTCCCTGCAATGTGTTTTGTCTCCAACGTGGTCGTGGGTTCCCATAAAAGGAAGGAGTAGTTGTCTATTGCTCCCTAGTTTCTAACAATTGTGTAAATAAAGTGATTTTTTGATGTATACTCTCTATAAATATTAATAATCATAATACTCAAAATCTCATAAAAGATATACACCAGATCTAATAAACTGAATCATAATAATGTGGATGACATTAACTATGTTTAACAATATCACTTAACTTCAAGGAAGCTAAATAGATTTATTAGAGTTATTATCGTAGTTATTTCACTTATTTTGAAACTGATAAAGCAACTGATATTATCATTTAGTTTTGCATTTACGTATGTAATTCATTTTATAAAGGGATACGGCGATCGAAACAGTTAAAACACTTATAGCCTATGGATATTCATTGGAACCGATTAGTTCAGACTCTTCCGATCCAGGTTTGTTTAATATTTTTTTTAATTATAAGCTTATTCATATTTCGGAAGGTAGTGTACATCATGAACATTGATATCACTTGAAAAATCATTGTAAATCAATGAGAATTTGACAAATTTATCTTTCTAGTCAGACTCCTCAGTAGAGTGCAATCACAACCTTTCGATCTTATATCTACTACGATACTGTAAAACCAGTGAAGCGAAATCGTTTACTATCATTTTCAGTCAACGTAATCATTTATTTAATGTTATCATCTGAAATTTTCTGGATTAATTTTTCACTGACTTCCTATCAAAACTTAAAGAATTTCATTTTAAGCTCAATCACTAATGAGCTCATTCATAGCAACTTAATTCATAGATTTCATTTATTTTGAAGATAGTCTTGTGCCTAACTGTTTAAAAATGAAGTATTTTCCAGTAGTTGTTCTATTTTAATAATCCTACTGACAAACATTATTTCATGTCAAATAATCCTTGAAATAATTGAATCACAAACTCATTTGTTCAAATCATAACTTGTTTCTACATAATGTTCTTTGTTCATTTATATACTAATTAAGTAATATATAAACAAGTTTATAAAATTAGTTAACCAATTATCCATTTTGTGAATTAAAGTGAATTGAAAACAAATTCACTACATTCTAAAAATAACAAACAGTTAAACATGTTCAGCTTTATATAAACCCAGTGGAATAACGTGAGGAAACTTCATAACGCAATCAAAAAGAAACAACATTTGTTTCAGCCAAATCATGAAAGATAACAAGACTGTTTCAGAGAATAAGGGGATATAGTTCTTTCGAAATAAATACACTTAGAATGATTGATAAATAACTTCCAACTATGGTACTTTTGGTTGAGAAGTTTCCCGAACAACAAACTCAAGATAAATGATAAAAAGTCAAAGCGAACACTAGAATAAGATAAATGACATAGTTATTGAGAGTTTTTCATAGAAGATAATGAACCAAATGAATGTGGCTAAATTTCATGACTATTTAGATTATTACTATGCTATTCCAATAATTGTTCATTAGACAAGTTTAAATGCAATGACAAATTTGAGGTTTTAGAATTACGTGTTGATTACTGTGCGAATTCGACTTCATATTACTTATGACCTGTGATTTCAGGTCGTGGTAGTTCTAATATGGATTATTCAGGACCAACCAGGACTTATCGTGGTCAAGCTACTAGAGCAGTAACACGTGGTAAATGGTGAGTAAATTACTGCGTGTATAAAAACGCATGAAATTTCGTCATCTCTGCATCTGCATGCTACTTTTTTTATAGTAACTTCTTAAAACAAGATTAAGAAGGCAATAAGAAATTCATATTTCTCAATTGCTTCTAAATTATTCACTTTTAAATTGTTTAGTGTGAAATATCAAATTTCAATTATAGGTACTATGAAGCAGAAATACTGACATCTGGTTTTATTCGAATTGGATGGGCTAAGAAAAGTGCACCCCCCGACTTAATAATTGGTTCAAGCAGCAGTTCTTATGCTTTTGCTGCACATCAGGTAAATATTAATTTTGACAACTATTTTGTGAATTGATTTGAGTTATGGGGAATCGTTCATAATGATCTTATGTAACCCTGTTTTTAGATGGATTAAAACAAATATTGTGTTATCGAGATTTCTATACATGTAATTAACAGAATAGCCAATGGTTTTAGTTAAACTAGGATCTGATTGACAGTTAAGTTTTTTAGAAAAAATTGTTGATGTACCTCGACCTCAATTCCTTTAGCTGAATACAAAAAACCACACTTATGTTTTAGGAAGGAAAGATGATACGCTGGGGAAATTAGACATATCAGTTCAAGGCTAAATGACATATGAGAGATGTTAGCGCATGCAATGGAGAAAATATGTATCTTCGAAAGAGTTTGTGTACATATATCGATTGGATTACTCAAGTTGCTGAATGAGGGAGCAGATAGAAGGCGTATGTATTAGTATTAGACTCGGAAGATCATCCAACGCAAAATTTTTACAATCATCTACCACTTATATGGAAAGCTATTAGTTTGGATTTGGACTTCCTTTGTACTCTAGTCATCGCCATAATAAAATATTAAGACTGTCCTAATTTTGTAAAGACGCTTTTGTGGTTAATTATCATTGATTAACGATCTGACTGAAATTGCAAATATAGACTGATTATGGCCCAATGTGTTTAAGTTATCGTACTCACGGCGACACTTAAAAGTTCGTACTTGAAACCTATGTGACGTCGTGAATGCCGATACATAAATAGCACAGTTAACATCATGGGCTGATCTTAGTTAAACAATCCTTCTAAAGTTTATTTTCCTAATAAGTGCTGAAATAATTTCAGTCATTTATCATAAAATATTTGTTAGCTATCTTCTGACTTAAGTTTTGTTGATACGTAAATGTCTACTCACAAATGTTATCACCTAATCCAAACATCTGAAGCGGATTTTAGTGATCTATAAAATCATGACATTTTATAGTTTTCTAACCTGCTTTTCAGATTATCGAAACAAACACCGACTAAGATGTTGAATAAAGGGAAATTTAAGAGTATGTTTTCTCAGTTTACATGTACGATTTGTAACGTATTTGTCTACTTAAAAAAGGAAATGGCAGAAATTGTCATAGGTATATTGAAAATAATTATGGTGTAAATAGGGTAATGCGAAAGTCTACTCCAGCAAATAATATACTTTCTCTCTTCAATGATAGTTGCATTAGAAAGAACACATAAAGTCGACAACTAAATATTGCACTTCTTTTTATTGATACATAAATTACATTTTTAAAAATATACATGTAGACATTAATTGTAAAATGTACATTAATGATATAATCCTGAATAACAATGAAAGCGTCACAATAAAATTATCCAGTTCGAAAAACTTGACAACATCAAAAGCTTTGACCTGGGCAACAAATCTCTAACATCACTTCAAAGGATATGAAGATGCTTCTTTAAACTATTAAACAATATTTCTTCTTTAAAACAGTTTCACAGAAACTGCATTATTTGTATGGTTATCGATAAACATGCTTTTTTCTTAGGCGAAAGTATCTTGAGTGACTTGTAAGTTATTGGCAACAATTAGTCGATGTGAAAAATCATTTTATGGAGTATTTATATAAAATTGATCGATAGTTATTAAAATCTTACACAGTTACAAATTGATAATTTAGAACATTATTTCATCCGAATTTAGTTAGAATAAAAAGTGAATTCTAACTACTCAGTGCTTCGTTATTTACTATTTATTTCCCTTGAACAGGCTCGTAAGTGGAATCGAAATGGTTCTGTTTATGGTACAATTTGTCGACCAGGCGATGTAATTGGTTGCATGATGGATTTAGTGGACAAAACTATATGTAAGTAATTTAGATATGAAATGTTTTTCGATAATATCGTACTTTGGAAACGAAACTGAGTTCATACATTTCAAGTATATTGTATTTACTACGTGCAAGACAACGATAATTTTAAAAATTCCAATTAGGACTTATACAAACACCCGCCTAGAATTACTGACAGCATCGATTGGATCTAGTTTTGATGGGACTCCATATAGTCACCAGTTAATCACTCTTCTATCGAAAATATGTGTAATTACATGTAAAATCCAAATCTTAAATCTTTTTAAACGTCTAGATTTTTAATTCTTCATCGATTAAATGACAATTTCATTTGGTCATTTTCCTGGAAATATAATCAAACGGTTACTGTTACGAGATTAGTTCATAAGGGTGAAATAATTTTTCGAAAGAAAAACACAGTCACAATCAGAATATGTGAATTTCTACTTTCAATATTCAGTCTAAAATTAATACAGTGGCATATTCGGTGCTAGTTTATCCTGAGATGCTTTTCTTAACATATTGACCCGGGGATGTTGAAATTAAGTTATAGGATTTAGAAATATGTATGTCAATATAGTTATCAGTCTTTGAACTTAAATATCAGCAATTCATATCAAACGTCATTCAACAAACCTAGATGAAGCTGTGAATGTATTCTGTTATTTGTAAGCCAACCTATGGATAACAATAAAAAATTAATGATCGTAGTCGGAAAAAAAATACAAGTTCTCATGTTATCATAGTTAACTCAGCCTCGTTAACTTATTAACATTAAATGATACTTTTTTTTACTTTTTCCATAAATATCCCTTCTTCGGTACACGAAAGTATATCATTTGTTTATTTGTTTAGCATTTTCATTAAATGGGGAGTTGATGATGGATCCTCTCGGACTGGAAATAGCCTTTAAACATATAAAAGTGGATGAAGGTAAATTTAGTATGTTTTTTGTATGCTTGTAGTTTATAAAATTAATCTGAACAAACTGACTTAACTAAGACATGCATGTTTCATCAGACTGTCAGGTCGAAATCGTTATATTACTTAAAAAGACTTAAAATTAAATAGAATACATATGTTATACAAACCACGTCACTATATTTCTCAACTTCTGTTACAGAATATTGATGGACTAGACTGAAATAAAGCAAAAAACATTTGAAAAGTGACATAGTATGTCGTTGAATTAATTGTATATCCGTATGAACTGTGTATAAAAGTGTTAATCTTATTCATCCAACGAAATTAACTACTGGAACCCAATATTCAAACATCCTTGGTGACAGCTGAAAACTATTCTTGAATGTCATACTATAGGATTATTTTTGTATTATTATTATATATTTCATTTTCTTTAATCTGATGTTCTTTCTCACTCTAAATGTAACATATGGATTCTGTACATTGGTAAAGCAACGTTTTGCATTGTTGTCTACCTGTTTTCTTGATGAGTCTATTTGAACTACTATACTTTATGTAGAATAAAATGAGGAAAGATATGATCGTTATTTATCCACTTATTTCTTCCTTTACCGCTAAATCCACATGGTTCGCTTTTATAATTAAAACACGTTTATTGTGTTAATTTAATACCGATGATCCATAAAATATTTCGTTTCAGGTGTTTGATAGCTAAATAACTGTTTTATAAAAATTTAATCTTTTTGTATATCTATAGTGTATGTTAAATTTCCTATGTTGTCTTTACAGCGTCCTACTGACGTCCTTCTTATATTACGTTTAATTGCATTGGTTAAAATATGTGACTAATAAGTAAGTAGTGTCTGGGAAACGAGTCAACTTTGGCTCAAATTCATTCTGAGATTCGACAGGTAAATTTATCGTCTTATAATTGACAATCTAAATTAACAGGATCTGAAAGATGTTCAAAAAGAAGAATTATTATCTGTAATGAAATATGATAATCTACTGGTAAAATCATACGGCTTTCAACTAGAGAATCGGAGATACTAACCTTTCTTTACCTGATTCAACCAGGTTATATCATACAAACCGTTTGACTCAGATCTGAGCATATCGACCCACACTCGGAAAAGCAGTTACATATTTACCATTATTATACTTCTGAGATACTTGAAAAATTTAAAATCGTACTTTGTAAACCATATCTAACCGACAACATATATCCAAATTGAATAATAGTAGTTTTACCGTATGTTTAGACCATATATTCACTAAAAATAAGATTTGTTTTGAAATAAATCGCCATTAACTCTAAACTAGCAAATATTTTTCTCCAAAAATTATTTTTTCAAGGTTATGTGCCAGCATTTTCTCTTGGGTCTGGACAGCAAGTCAAGATCAATTATGGAAATGATGTTCAATCACTGAAATTCTTTACTTATTGTGGACTGCAAGAAGGATATAAGCCATTAGGAGTGTAATTCAACTTTTTTAACTTGTTCACCTCTCTGAATTTTGTGGTTATTGTTTTTACTGTTTAATTATGAAAACTGAATTAGCTGTTATTTATTGATCGTAAATTACACGATTGACGAGATAAACTATTTGACAACCATACCATCAGACTACTCCACTGAAGTTTTTAACTTTATGTAAACAAAAATATTCTGATTTACAAAAATTGTTCAATCAAGAGTCCAGCACTAAAGCGAAAGACGCTCTGGTTTCTTTCTGATCTTATTACGTTTTCTATGTTAAGCGCCCAAAAGTTATTAAACCATGATACGAAACTCCCTATTGATCATGTCCTTCATCCGACACTGAAATACATGAACCCTTACTATTACTTCAGTTAGGTCGTTGTTTATCTAGCTCCGTATGATGAATAAGTTAGTACATGAGTTTGAATACCTTATAATAAGTACTCGAGCATATCAGTAAAGAAGCTGGTTTCAGTTGAAATACAAATTATAATATATTAAAATAGAGAAGTTGGTCAATGGAATAAATGATGGTTATACAAGGGTTTTCGCTCTTTGCTTAGTGGTTTGACTTTAGTTGTTATACGATTCAGGGTTTTCAACAAACTTAGTTGAAATCGCGATAATGATTATCTTCTAGCAAAAGAGATATGATCACAAAAATATAATCGCTTAGACACTGCATCTCACAGTGCCTTGGTGAAAGGTAAATGTACGGAAGAAAATGAGCTTTTCTCCGTCACCGACATTAAGCTTTTAGGTATTATAATCTTTATGAGTTACCACGACAATTCACCCACTCTTCTATTCGTGACAAAATTTCATTATTGAGTTGCTGGTTTCTTACGAAAAAAAACACTAACAGAAAGAAACTTTAGTCAAAGAAATAAATCCAATGAATCTATCTTTGTCCGTAAGCTACCTGACTTTTCTGAGTTATATATGAGTGCGAAAATACTTAGAAAGTTTTTGAATAATTTAGATGACTGATTAACTTCTGAAAACTGAAGATATCTAATTCAGTTAATTATCAAATCACAATATTTCTTGCACACAATATATGATGATTAGCTATTTTCTATTCCTCATTTCAGTAATATGTGTCGACCGTTGCCTATGTGGTATTCCAGAGAGGATCCATCTTTATTTGTTGATGTTGATCGACAGCATCCATCGCTAAAAGTTAACGTATCATCTGGAACGTAAGTTTTCATTCTATTTGTTTCTTAAATTACCAGTGCTGTAAAGTGTTTGGGTATGAGTTACACCATTAAATTAACTTAAGTTACAGAATTGTTGAAAATCATGGTATACTAAAGTTGAAAATATAAATTATTTGACCTTAACATATTTCATGATTTATGCTGTGTTCACTACAAGACCTTGTTTTGTGACCAACCCTGTGTTAGGTAAATAGTTTTACATCACTGAAGCATAATAAACTATAATGAAACAGCTAATGTCGTTTCATGATGAAAATTAACTTAGAATATCATAATCAGAGTCTGATAATAATAATAATATTCACACAGACATTTCATTTTTTATGTGGAATCTATACTGGGAAACCTAATATTGAAACTTTTAAAACCAATCATCGCCATTCAATTCAATCTGATAATAACGTATAAATAATTCATTTGTTTACCTTTCTTACTAGTTAATGAGTTAAATAGGTGAGATATAACTAAATATTGATAATTGTTGTGGTTTGAAAAAGTTCAGATTACTGCTATCGGTAAGGCTGTTTGCTATGATTAAGAAAAAATTCCTACATATTATTACGGAACAGGACCGATATACCCGACACAAGGAATAGAACAAGACTGTATACAAAGATTGATTTATTTTAATAGTTGAATTCATGGATTGATATAAGCTAGACCACCGTTGAAAACACGGAGGCATTGGATGGCTGCTTTATCCCAGTATGGAACTCCTTAGCCATGAAAAACCACGACCCTGCATTGGGACTCGGAGCCAGGACATCTGGTCTCGCGCGCGAACGCTTAACCTCTAGACCACTGAGCCGGCATCCAATGGTGTTAATGTCTAACTTCAATCGATCGTGCATCTACGATCCTGCACTCCTGAGAAGTTCCATACTAGGACGAGACAGCCATCTTGTGCTGAAGTTGGTCTAGCTTAAATCAACTCGTGAATCGAGCTATTAAAATTACTACAATCTCCACAAATCCCCATTCCGACTTATTTATTTACCAATCATTGACTAAAATGACATCAAAATATAACAATAAAATATATACCAAACCAAATGTCCACTTAATAAATAAACTTAAATGTGTTAATTGGATACTTGTTAACGTGAATTATTCAGTAATTTGATTTACGTAAATATAGTTTACGAAGTCAATAAATAAACCGGCTTCACTGAGAAATATAACTTATCAATAAAGTATATATTTGCTTTCTTCTTAACAATTTCCAATACATTACTGTTTTTCCCCCTTCTCTTTTCATTTTTTTTCAGAACACCTACTTTTAAAGTAACAGTTAAACAAGTAGACTATATGTCACCAGAAGAAACACAATTTTTACGATTAAGTTTAGGCACACAGTGTAAAGATCATTTTACATCAAAGTAAGTATTTATTATTAGATTATTTATCTGCCAATTAATTGAAAATTTTGATTTTTGTTTTAATAAAGATAAGAATACTTTTAGCTAAGGTGTTATGAATATTTTTACCTATAGAATATGGCTATTAGTTTTAATTTCTGTTACCAAAAGCATACTACAATCTTGTTGGTTTTTTCTTAAAAACTAGTATAAATGGAGTATCACAAGGATTGATGATTGAAAACTCAATTCACGATTAATCAAATACAACAGTGGGAATGTTTTTCTAAATGAGTAGAATGAACGACTTTTCGCCAAAATTTCAAGATAACGGCTTGAAAATGGTCGGTAGGAGAGATAATCATACTTTCGATGAAGGGGCCCTGTGAAGGTTTATTTGTGTGTAGATTGATGATGGGATATGAATCCATTGGCTAAGTGAGTAACCACTCATCTATAAACCTGAAGATCTTGGATTTGATTCCCAGAGAGGGGATTAGGTGCACACTTCCAAAAAGTCCCATACTTAGAAGAAATATATATTTCCTGGTTTTCTGTTATATCTCGAATAAAGTCATTCTGTTATGAATACTACAATTAAATTAAGATAACCTCAAAACCCCTTAGTCGAAAATATTCTGAATTGCACAATATCTGAACTTTTAGACACATCAATATCTTAATGAGCATGTTCCGATGAATTTAACGAAACAGTCATAACATTTTAAATTAAACAAATAATGGGTTATTCTAGAATTTTTATAAACTAATCTGAATAAAATCTTATTTCATTTTGATTAACTGCAACATTATAATCGGTAATAAGAGAATTTTTTCCTGAATAATAGATTAAGATATTCTTTTACTTGGTAACTAATGGCCATTTCTTTTTCCATAACCTAAACTAAGAAAAAACCAATAACCATCGAAGGTGATAACTGAAGCTTCAAAGCTAACATAGGTTCACCAAAGGATTATCAAATGAATTACACAGCATTTACATATCGGTTAAAACAATATCTTAATGATGAAATCATTCTTGAATTGTATTGGTTTATCTAATGTGATTATCATAGTGGTTTTTCTAATAAGTTTTAAAACATTTCAATTTGATTTCTACTTTCATAGAAGCTTAAATGAACGTCATGCACATCTTGATGCTTTAAGGCGTCAACTTGAACCAGAACCAATTTACACACATGGTGTTGGAGTTGGAGATTCTTCTAATCTGGTTATGATGGGACAAGTAAGTTCAGTATTGATTACTGATACTTTAGTTGAGAGAATTTGAAGTATTTGTGAACTTTGTATTCGAAATCAACCTGTAGTCTGATTATACACTAGTGCTAACAACCAAAAGTTCATGATTGGTGATGTGCTGTAATATCAGTCTCTATTCTTCTAGTTTGACTAATAACATAAAAAGGTGAATAAATTCATGAAGTGATGTCGAACATAAATCTGACCTTTAATCACTTGTCATCATCCATTTAGCAAATGAATATGTTTGAAACGGATTGTTTATGTTTTCTCAATAGAAGGGACCTTTTGGAAACTGATACAAAAAACAAATGATTATTTCATTCATGAACATAGACAACCAATCTCCTAAAATACACAGTAAGGCCAATTAGGCCTATGCAGTGAAGTACCTGTCACATGACTGTATTGGTTCAGGTTTCCACATCACATTAACAAAGTGAAATGAAACTATCAAGACAAGTATTAGATTAGTAGATAAAGCAAAAGTGACAGTAGAAGTAGTAAAGTATTGGTATGGAAAAAATGATTGACAAAGAAAGTATAAACTTATGAGGTAAAACAGCATTTAAAGTTATCTTAAAACTTGGGAGTTAAGAAAAGAGAAAAAAGGAATGCAAGTGCACAACTCCGACTGATTCATGCCATTCATCATCGATATGACAATGTGGCTCATTTAATCTGTTTATGTGCATCAGTGTGTTGAGATTGTGGGTTGTAATGTCAGACGATGTCTTGATCTATGCTTAAAGTTGGACTTTTCTAGTAAAGCGTTGTTGTTTAATCATCGTTGGAGAGACCTGTGTTGTTATCTGTTTGCTGAGTTTGGACAACTTAAAACTCGTATAGATGCCATTTAGTCTGGTTTAGACCATTAACTTTAACGCCTTCTACGATTACTACATTTGAGTTTTAAGATTTTTGGAGGCTGGAAAGCTCTCAGTAAAAGTTATCTTTTACTGTGTCCGAAATGCAATCAGTGGACGCATAGAGGGAGATACCAAAGAGGTGCGGTCAAGTGTCCTTATCTCTCCAAGTTCTTAATGTCTGTCTTTAAGAATTAATTACTGTGTCAATGAGACTACATGCTATGAAATTTTTTGAGGACTGTGTGTCTTAAGTGTAATTTAAACTAATTTTGATCTTGTTATAATGAAGGAATTTTTTATATATATGAAGGTATGCGAATGGTTGCACGAATTACTGACTACTAAAAAAAATGAACTAATGACAGAAAGCTCCCAACGGGCAAAGCAGCTGGTCAATAGAAAGAGTGGTTATATGTAGCCATATGATGCATTTATTTGTAGAATATTTGAATAAATATAGCGCTTATTAGATCCCATTCACAGTATAAATGATTGCTAGATCATGGTTGTCTAGATTACTCATTAGCCCATGAAGTGAATATCGAACTATCGGATTTATTTATTTCTATTGTTCATATTTTTAATCTTTATCGGTACATCAATAGCTGGCAGAATTAGTATGTAATGAGAGGGAATAGCCACCAAACTGGACTAAAGTAATGATAATATTGAATCAACTCCAAAGCAAGATGCCTCCGAAATCGATGTGGAGTTGAAATTACACTGGAACTCTGATTGCCAACAGCTGTAATAGAATCGTAATGACTCTCAACTGTATTGTAAAGATCTATTCTTAATGGAATTCAGTTATTTTCAAAATTTCTGGTTAGATAAAAATAAATGAATAAATAAAGATAGATAGATAATAGTCAGCTAGTTAGTAATTTAGTTAGCTAGCCAGTTTGTTAGTTAGTTGGTTAGCTAGATAGTTAGATAAAGATTTGGAACTGTTCACACAAATAAACACAGTGCAACTGACAAAATTGAAATAATGGACTGGACTTTAATGTGTTTTGTATGATCTGGTATTCTGTGACGAGAATGCGGTTGTGTGGATTTGACATGTATTTATTCATGACTATGTTATCGTCCATCTGCCGTTTCACAGTTCATGTAAGTGTAGAACTAGTTCAGATTGATGTATTTGTCATCAATTTCTTTTTCTACTTGAATAATCCACTATGGCTCACATACATCTACATATGATTTTCTATAGAATTTTCCAATTTAGGATTTTAAAAAACCTGTGTTTGGCTTTCTTTGTGTATCTTATCCACATAAGTGGCATTATTGGATTATGGAGGACTCTATAATGACGGGATTTTTGTTCTTTTTTACGTCCAATTTGACTTCAAAGTGCATGCTTATTTTACAGCAGTGTTGATGAGGTATTATACATAATCTAGACAATTGTGGAAGAGTTTAACGTGATAGGAAAATACATTTATTAGTGGCTGGTTCTAGTTGTAGTATTTCATCATTTATTCTACTTTTTAAAGCTTAGATGGTTAGACAATCAGTTTATTTGACACTTTTTTTCGTTTTCTTTGCCCTTTAGGATATGTCCGCTTCGACACTAGAAGTTCGAGATAGACGTGGTAAGAAAATTAGACTTGGAAATATGTTTAAGAAAGCTCGATCAAGGGATCCAAGCCCAGAAGTAACATCGACTTTAGGTGGAGGAGGTTAGACCAATTTTAATTTTCCCTATCTTATTATTGTTATCAAACTGGCTTAATGTAAATCTTGTATCTTGTTCACAAAGATTCTACCAATGATTGACAAAATAAATGTTTGGTTTTCTGTAAAACTATATTAGCTAGTGGGCTAATGATGATACAACTATAAGTTCAATTATATGTACTGTTTTGGCTCGATTTCTTTCTCAACAGAAATTTATTTGCTTATGAAGTTCTGTTAATACATAAAACAGGTTATTATTAATTATGAACATAGATCGCTCCTTCTATTTAAATCTCCATACCTTCCACCTGTGTTTATAAGTAGAGAAGTAGATCTGTTAAATAACATGACTGGTTTCCACATTTGTAAACACCCATTGTTCTGTTTTATTTTTCTTTTACTCAAACAAAAGTTTTTAATTGTATCATGATAAATCAATGGAACTTTAGTTGCTCACTGATACCTAGGTAGAATAAATAGTCGTTACTCACTACTGATATACTAATTTCTTTTAATTAGTTATTCAGCATTAATTACATTACCTGTAATTGTGTTTCCGACTTTCGAACACAACTAAAAACACTATACTGTGATTTATCAAATAAACATTAGAATTTAGTTCATAGAAACTTAATTTTGCCAAAAATAGGATTTATCAATCATATCATAATACTTCCCATTTGTAACAATTCACTTTTGCCATCTTTGTTTTTGTTATTCAAAATATTCCGAGAAATCCTTAGAATTAGAACTCTTCAGCTGCTTCGTCGACGATAGTCCTACAGCTTTAGCGTTCACGATCCTTACTTAAACTCGCGGTCGTCTTGAAAGTAGATGTTTTCTCCAGTGCATTATTTTCACAAACAGTCTTTAGCATCTCATGAATTTCTTAAAAGTTTTTTTCAAGTCTCACCAGAAATCTAGTATTAAGTAATTTTTCCATCTGTTCATGAATATCTATCATCGAAATGAGAGATTATCACATCAAAGCCACCTTTATATTATTCTAAATGCTTTATCTCTTTTATAAAACATAACATAGCACCGATATTGGATTATCCATAGCTAACATCCTTATTAGCTAAGTTTGTACATTTATCGGACCAACGGTATTGAGTTGCAAGTAAATGACATAGTTTCAAAGTCACTCACAATGTGTTTTTTAGTATTGGTTGCTAAAAGATAGCTTGTTCTCAGTTAAAAATATAAATTATGGATTAACAAAAAGTTAATTCTAGAACAAACAAACATTAGTGTGTATAACTTATGTAATTGACTTATTTCCTTATTCAGATAGTTATATAGGCTGAGAAATTTTTTAAATAGACTGTTCGAGGTACTATCCTCACAAAATAAAAATATTTTGAAAGTTATACAAATATTGCCTCAAAAGTCCAGATGAACTTATTTATCAATTGAGTTAAAAATGTATCAACTCAATTTAAAAATTTCGATGAATAAGTATTCAGTCATACCATTCTCGATTATATAAAAAGTAATATACTTCATTAGTTTGATTGGTCGCAGTCACAACCTGAAATAACGTGGTGTGATGAGCTCCAATGTAGCGTTATCCTCTCTTTGTATTATTAATCTTGATAGTCTACGTCAACGCCACAACTAACATTAGCGACTGAACTAAGTGATGAATTCTACGACTTCACTTATATTGGGAGTTTTATCAACACTGATGGTATGGTGTCTGGCGAAATCTTGGCACGGATTCAGAAAGCACAGTTGTTGTTTGCCAGATTGCTTTGCATGTGTTGTAGGCAGTTAGTCTGTCTGTTGACAAAAGAGCGAGTATACTTCTAATCATTATTAATGTATACTGCAACAACCGTGTAAACAATGATGAGGTTAGGTATAGGTTGTTCAATAGGTCGATGATGTTGTAAATCTTCATTGGATGAGGTCGTTGATAAATGTGTCATACACTTTCAGACACTGCCTACCTCGACATGCGGTGTTCGCTTGTATCTAAATAGACATTACACCTATCCATGATATCATTGAGTGTTAGTCTGGGACATAGTCGTAGATACAAGTTTACTGATAGAAGTCCGTACAATAACTATGACTAGAGGTTTGTAACGTTATGCGGTATGACTTATAATCGTTCACATTGGTCTAGATTAATTCATTCGTTATCTTCTCGATCTTGTACCCTAATATTACCTTCCAACATTCATTTCCAATTCGTCTTTTTGAAAGATTTTCCCTGTTCTTTTGTCCTCTTTAAACTACTTTTATTACGTGATTTTGATGGTCGTCTAGCTCAGATTGATTCATGATTTCAACTGTAAAAATACTGCAATCTCCATAACACTATAGCAACTATCCTACACCCAATTTCGATTATGGTTAATTTTGTTTAAGCCCTTTTTATTAACTTACTTGAAGACATTTTCATTTGGATAGTAACAATTCGCATATATCTTTGTACTAGAGCACATGACAGACCCTAGCCAAAATGTTGATTGTTTAGATGGCATTCGATGATTCATCCTCCTCCCCATATATGTATGCACTCAAATCCTATTATTAGCTTTTGCTTTGTCTTGCTGCTTCCTTATACAATTTGAATATAAATTTGCTCAGGTTATTGCTCGCGCTTGCTAGCTGATACTTCAAATTCGCTCGATGTGCTTTGTCGCCTGCGTTATTTGATAATAAATTGTAGTTGTAGCTTCTCTTTGACTTCTGATTTCATGCACCGTTGAGCTTTCTATTATAACGGTTATCGAAGTGAACGATTAACGGAGCAAAGCACTGAAAATCCCTATACTTTTAGGTATTATTATTGTTGCGATTTGTCGAAGACTTTTCTGTCAATTAGGCAATATATGATTAAGTTTGTTTTTCACTTTACTTATTCGGAGATTTGCACTGATCCTAGTCAATCCAAAAATTGACTAAAATCCACCAATCCACCTATTATTTAGCGTCAACAGAAAGAGGCAAGGGTAAATGAAGTAATCTACCTTTATGTGTAAATTTAATGTAATATATCTATCCACCTGTTGTCGAATGGTAAATTGATATACATGTGACATTCACTGATTCAACTTATACATTTGTATCCCGCCGTAGCCAAAATACTTTATAAGAAACATTCTCTTGCAAGAGTTTTGTGTTATTTTATCAAGCAACTTGTTTTCACTGTGTTTCATCCATTAGAACTAATTTACTAGGGTTTGAAGATTAGCAATGTGATCTCTTGTCATTAATGATTTGGAGCTATTTAAATGCCATAATCGTTTTATCCCTCGTTTAACATAAAGGTGGTGGGTCGTTGCTAAGTGGTGGTGGTAGTAGCCTTACTGGTGGCAAACGTGGTGGTGCACATGCGACAACTGGTTCTTTGGGTCCCGGTGGCGGAGGTGGTCAAGGGAGTGCCGGATCTGGTAGTCTTCTTTCTGCAACAGCTGGGGGGTTTTCTACTGGTATTACGGGGCCACAAGTTACAACAACTCAAATCTCTCAACTGGATCAAAATCCTCCTGGTGCGATCGGTGGTCAGAGACAGGTGCAACAGGCAGGAATGCCGGCACCAGGAGCTCTCGGCGATATGAAAAGTACTGGAGCAGGTGCAACTAGTCTAGATGATGTGGACTTATTTCTTGTACGTTAAAAGTTGTTATTATTCTGGTTATTTTATTGACAGAACCATTGTTCGTTTAATCTCCAAAAATATTTAAGTATATCAATCACTTAATCATATTTTCTTTATAAAAAACACGAGGACTATGATACAACACAGGTTTATTTGCACATTCTTACTATCCAGGTCAAAGTGATGTGAGCATGAAATGGTTATTTCTTATACTTTGAAACGATAAACTTAAAATAATATTTACGTTAGATTAAATGTTTTTACTAACCAGTGACACGTTTTTTGCTCGTTAATGATTCCAGTATATCAAGGATGGTGCTGATATTATTTGTGATTAAAAACTCATCAATTGTTCGAAGGATGTACAATTATCGACCTCGAAACTTTTGGATCGTTTACAACTTATTTACGCACATAAGTAAATACAAAGCATATTCAACCCTAACTTTAAAAATAATATTACGATTGTTAAAAATGAAGTATATCATACTAGTTCTTATTAATTCAAAATGATTTGTCTTATGTATTTTAATATCTCGGACTATCCATGGTTTCAGCTAGCTTAGTGATACTCTGAACCTATCGGACATGGGCTAAAGGATAAGCCCAAGCTTTTGACTAAGATTTGACTTCATTTTCTAAAGAAATTGATACATACTATTGTTTGAAAATATGGCTTTATTTTCTGATAGAAGAAGACATATATATTTGTAAAAGAACGCGCATATAATTTTGATTCGACTTTAGTTAATGAAACTTCTGTCTTACTCTCGATCTTTTCACTCAAATAATCTGTTACGGCTCCATATAAAAAGGTTGTATGCCAGTAACAGACTAGTACGATAGAACAATATAACAACTAGATTGCTATTTTACTTATTAAAACGCGCTATAAATCCGTTCATGAGAGTTTATATTTCCTAACTATTGATGATATTTCAACATCAAAACAGTAATGTTTAAATAAGGACTATACTTCTACAGACATACACTAGTATTAAGTTTTTGAATTGTGAAACTACCTACTTTTCTAAAACGTTTTTCTAATATCAGAGTGAAGATTAATCGTCAGCCACTTTTTCACAAGACCAAGTGTAATCAAAGTAAACAATCAAGTTCACCAAGATTGAATTTATTTATCTCGAAGTATGTAAATTTGAATCACTAACTGTTAGACTGAACTTAGTTTTTTATTAGCCCTAGAGATATAAAACATCAACCTACAGTGTTGATAGGATAGTTTATTAATAAATATTGTAAATAAAATGAAGTTGGTGAGCACCTTGTATTTCTTATATTAATAGTAATAGTATAGAAGTATTGAAATGAGATTAAGAACGGAAATGAAAATCAATTGATCATGAGTTTGATCTATCCAGTGGGATAAGCTTATCAAAGTTCCGTATGACAATAGACATTGAGGAGTTTGTATTATTTATAAAAATCTTTATAACTTGCAACTATAAGTTTTTCTCATATGAATAATAAAAATAGTTATCGAAGATCACAGATACTGTTACAATATCTTTTTAATCTAAGAAAATTTTAAACCATTTGATCTTTTATTAAAGTATATTATTACCTAAAATTCTTTACCTTTTTTTGAAACTTTTTAGCCAACATCAAGTGGACACACAAGTCCATTAGCTAATCTTGTCGATGAATTTTCATTCACAGTACTAGTGTTACCCGGACAAGATCCTGGTCTAGTTCATATTGGTTGGGTGACAAGTTACTTTAAATTAGCTAAAACAAGTAAACCAGATCATATTAGTGGATTTTTACATAATGTATCATCACAATTACAATTTGATACAACACATGGACAATTACATGGTCACTCTAATCAAAATCCTTTACTTGGTGATACTAGTGGCAGTGGTATACAACCATACGCTGCCGACTTGTTCACTGTTCGTCAAGCAGCTGTTTGTCTTTTGGAGTCAGATTTAACATTAAAGGTAGATAGTGTTTACTGATTGTGATATTTCTTATCTTTATTAAGAAAATGTTTGGTCTATAAATTATTATTAATGATTATTTCATTGATAATGTCAAATATGAACTATCCCAGTTGAAAATTGTAGGCTATTGAATATCAACTCAAAAGTATCGTATTCTCAGATATCTGAATTGTAGAACAAGTAATAATAATCATAATGTATAAGTGGAAAGCAACATTTTGTACATCTACATAAACTTTCGGACTAAAAATCATGAATTCTCTTTTTTAGAATCTAACTTACAACTTACGTTTTTATTGTGTGTACACTGTCTTTTAAAATAAAGACCTCTAGTTAGTTTATAATTTAGTACAAATTTCACGTTATTATCTCTGCTACATAACTATTGATATTATTCAGCGTTTACATGAAACATTAAATATCTTTCATACAGTGAATTGATCCAAGTTAGCAGAGAAAAATTTAGAACGGTAGAAATGTAAATACATAGTTTTATATAGAATTGAAAATAGATACTCAAATAACTAATGGCTTATAATTGCATATTTCAAACTATTATCTAATTCATAAAAATAGCGATATGTGTAATGTTTTATTTTACACCATAGTCTGCTGTTGCTGAACGTGCATCATTCATGGTTAACTTGGGACAATTACTTAATCAGATGGCTACAGCAGAAGACTTAGGCAAACGAATGAGTCAAGGCTTATCGCTAACTTGTTGGGTTGATATAGCCAGTGGAACATTGGGATTTGATTTAAATGGTCGTGATAGTGGGATACGGTTTCAGGTAATTCCTTTTTTAGTTTGCTTGTGAGATTAAAGTTTATTCGGTTTTGTCAACAAATATTCATTTTCTTTGCTGTAACAACAGTCACCAATTCGATGATTCTGTTTCGTATTATTCATATAACAATTAATATTTTTTTTGATTAGTTGTTGTTATTTTTAGTTTACTAGTTATTCTATTCATCTCAAAGCCATTTTCAATATATATATATATATATATATATATATATATATATGCGCCATTTGTTTTTCTTATTCATTCATTTATTTACTAACATTCTTAGGTGTATGTGTGTGTATGTTTTTTCAAAGTTATCTGATTGCAAACTTTTTGTTTCGAATTATTCAGGTCGAGCCATCTACACGTTTATTTGCTGCAGTTTTCTATCGACCTACTGTTAAAGAGGCTATCCATTTTGAATTCGGTCGACGAAATCGTTATACTTTACCAATTACAGCGAGTATGCTTCGACCACCAAGATATACATCTACTGTATTACCACATCGTTTAAGAGTTCAAGCATTGGAGGTATTTCTTAAATGATGAATTACATGTGCTTAGATTTTTTATAACAATTATTAACTAACAGATTATGATCATAACCATTATATTTAATTGTCATAAGTCATTCAAAGAATAATATAATAAGAATGGGGATTTGTGGAGATTGTAGTAATTTTAATGGTTGAATTTATGCGTCGATTTAAGCTAGACCACCATTGGAAACCTGGAAGCACTGGACGACCATTTCGTCGCCGCGGATTGGTTGAAGTTAGACATTAACACCGTTAAATGCCGTCTCAGAGATCTGCAGGTTGAGCGTTCGCGCGCGAGACTGAAGGTTCTGGGTTCGCGTCCCGCGTGCAGGTTCGTGGATGCGCACTGCTGAAGAGTCTCATACTAGGACGAAACAGTCATCCAGTTTTTCCAGATTTTCAATGATGGTCTAGCTTAAATTGACTCATGAATTTAACCATTAGAATAATATGAATTATTAGCTAGGTATCATTTCATTTTCTTAATCTACTTTTAAATGAGGATATTTCTACATATTTTACGGTTAGCTACTAAAACATGACTAGTAATATGTACTGTATAAAAATATTTTAACAATAAGTTATGTATATAAATGATGGATTTTCATATAGAAATAAATCCATCTGTTTAAATTGTCTAGTTTTCAACTTAACAATCAAACTTTAAACCCACCACCATCATTATCATCTGACCTGTTAACTTTATTAGTGTGCAGGGAATCTAGAAATAAATTGGATATTGTTTTTACAATTTTCATCTTTGAAATAACCCATGAAACATAAAAAGGAATTATTTTTCATTCTTCATACATACATTTGGGTATTAAATGAATAGAGTTTTGTCTTCAACTCACTAGCACTTTTTTTTCCTAGCGTGTTCATTGGGCTCGTGTACCACCGAAAGCTATAAAGATATTCAGTATGAAGATTAGTGAACTACGCGGATGGGGTACCTCAATTGAATATCCAGTCTCCGAAATCGCTATTCGTTTACCGGAATCCGACAGATGCTTTATAGCTCTTGAATTAGAAGAAATGCCAGAATTATTAAAGTAAGTGAAATAAAAATATTATGCTGCTTTGAAGTTGAATCTATTTTGCAAAAATGTGCATAGACCATTATCAATGACTAACCATTTTAAATGATAAAAAACCTGTCGCCGTAGAAGTTTATTACCGTTTAGCACAAACTGCTAAAAACCTTTATCTAGAAATAATCAGCAAGAAAAGTGAACAGCATGGGGACTAAAGTGAACTGATGAGATGATTGGTCAGCAGGGACAGAGTATGCCAGTTACGTCATCTGGAGATTTTTCAATCCCCGATTACTTTAATCTTGCAAATATTGTCAAAAAGATATCTATTTGATTCCGGTAAAAATTTTATCACCCGATTCCGAAAAAACCTTATTCATGTGGATGTTATCTATACCAATTCATTTGACAAAGCGATGGATTATGGCTAACAGTAGAAACCATGACACGCGTTTTGCCCTGCCTGGGACTCGTCAGCTGAATGTACCTGAATCTCAACACCCTGTTAACTCATACTATTGTTATGTTGTGTTGAATAGGTTTGATAAATGGAATTGTTGCAAGAGTTGAAATGTTTATTCATTACATCGAATGCTCTATGGTAAAGCTTATTTAAAATTTATAATTAAATATAATTAAACAGATATTTTGACGATATGTTCATTATTTGTGATGATATAGATCACGCTTCTAGGTCACTTACTCACTTCAACCACTCTCGTTAAAACATAATGTTTACACTGAAAAATGAAAGAGATAACCGATTCAATTCCGTTACTTCAAATCGCGTCTACGAATTTACATGTACCTTTAGTAGTAAGTATGTAGGAAGGATAAAGAGGAGGGCCTCGACAAGGTTTTATGAACACGTCCTTGAGCACCTATGGATGAAATGGTATGAAGTCTAAAAAAGCGCAATTCACAGACAACTTCTGGATAGTGGACATAAGGTAAATGTAAGTGATACCTTCGAAATAATCAACAGACAATAACCAACGATCGTACTCCGTTTTATGGAGACGATCTCTGTCAAACGTTCCCAACCTGACTTGTGTATACAGAAGGTAATAGTGGTTAGCCTATTCCTGCCATAGTGATTGGGAGGTTCATCTAATAACCTTTATTAACTTTAACTTTTAGTCTTCCAACTCTGTTCTCAACCTTTTATCTTTGCTTTTATTTCGTCTTCTTACTACATAATCTTATTGGTGTTCATATATCTGTTTATTTCATCGTGTGTGCGATTACTCAATCACTTACTAATTTCATTACTTTTATATAACATCTTTTATCTTGATCATGATTATTGGCAAACATAACGCCTGTTCCACTCTGTATTAGTACATCTCAACATATCAATACACATCGATCTTAAGTATGTTTATTTATACACTTCGTATCCTTATTCTCCTGGTCATTATGATTTTGGTTGCGTTCCGAACATTTAACTGAAATTCACAAACTAAAGTATGCTTAACATTCGTCAATAATTATAATAACAACCTTAGCCTTCGATTGTATGCAGCTGATGAGAAACGACAAAATAGGATGAATTCATTTTATTCTCGAAAACTTGTTTTCCTTGCTCTGTTTAAATCTATCAAGGGATCTGGTTATATGAAAAGTTTATTTGTTAAACTTTGCCAATATGTATTTTTAAAACTCATCGTTTTTATCTAAAATCACAACGCAGGTATCATTCTCATACACTGGAACTATATCGCGCTTTATGCTGTCACGATAATCACAATGTTGCCCATTATTTAACTAATCATGTGGATGAATATCAACTATTGCATGCTATGACAGCTTCAGGTAAGAGGTTTGGCTGAATTGATGAGTATATATGTATGTATAAATCCAAAAAATTATCTCCTTTGATTTTCCTTACTGTTTTCATTCTGGACTTTTTAAAATTCTATTCACGAAATAAAGTTTCAGCTAGTTATATATATATATATATATATATATATATATAAATTACAATGAATACATTTCTCTAGAAAAGTTAACTTAATCATTATGATGTTTTATCATTATAAATAGATATGCCTGGACCTCTACGTTCTGGTTTTATTGATTTAATGTTAGTTATGCATATAAGTAGTCATGTAAAATTGAAACAAGTCACAGGGAAAGAATTCATTGTACCAATGTTTAAAACTGAACCAAAGCCGAAGAAAAATATATTCGATTTTGATGAACGCACAGGAGAATTAGACGGCAAAAAAATAAACGATGACGGTGGCAAAGTAGGCGATAAAGAAGATGAAGAATATGATTTCGACCGGATACCAGCTGTTGAAGAGCATATTAGTATTCGTCCAGAACTGAAAACTGATCCACATTTACTTATGTAAGTTCATCGACCAAAATGTTTTAGTCCATATATATATATATATATATATATATAATTTTCTTTCATTATTTCTTAAAATATGCTCGCTTATGAATATTTTTAATCATTAACTTTGAGAGGGAGACATCCTGGAGATTATTCATCTTAAAGAGAATTTACATTACAGATTGACCTCTGAGAACAAGTGAGCGTTGGACGGTTATTTCATCCCAGTAAGTGTCTTTTTATGAGGCTAACTCACCAGTGATCAAAATTAGGACCTCCAAGCCGTACAACGAATCTGTTATCTTCAGACTACTGAGTCGTCATCCAGTGGTCCACACTTGCAACCTTATATAAAACCCGTCTCACTCCTGGTTTAGTTGAAAACTACCAATCAGATTTTCGCCAGAACATCGATAATTCTTCCTGAATTTAGCTTGATCCCTAGTACGCTCATGGGTGTATATCCTTAAAAAGTCACTTGCTAAGACTGAACAACTGCCTATTGCTACTCCGTTTTCAACGAGTGTTCAACTTAAGTACTTTCGTTAAGCTAATGTTACATCTACACAGTGAGAATAGCAGTTCGGTATTCAAACTATTTAAATTATTTTCGCATTACATTATGCTCAAGAGATATTGTTCTTAGAAAGTCTCATCTTTCCTTTAAATAATTTTTCCACTGTTAACGAAAATCACATCTTGAAATGATTTATGAGAACGTTTTTTTCTTAGAAATATGAAAATCACACATTTGGTAATGACAACTTATTATTTTCATGCCTCAGTTCATTAATTAGTCGAATTTCGTGCCTAAATCTCATTACATAACAAGTATTTTTATAATAACTCCAGTGAGTTTCAACCCTACAACACCTAAGTTGATCATACCAGTAAGAGCTGGAGATAAGCTAGTCCTATTTAGCAAAGTACATCTGAGTAACAGTGATACTTACGGCAGAGAGATAAATTTAGCAGTATTATGAGTGGAAGCATGAGAAACACATAATCCATCTAATAGTTTTATAAGTTAAAAAATATTCATTCAGCCTATAGATTCGATAAGTTTATGTATGTTTTGTTGAACTTTTTTATGCTATTCAAATCAAATAAACTTTGTTATAATTGAGATCTCGTTATCCCTTAAATTTTCACCTATTAACTGCGAACTTTTAATTTCCTGATCCATCATAAGTCTTCTTACATTCAGTAAATATTTTTAAATATTTTATTGAAATAAAAGTCATATCATTCCGAAGAAAGATTCATATCACAAATAGACCGTTATTTTCCACATTAAATAGACTCCAATGTCAAGAGTGGTAAGTGTTTCTTTTTGCAAAATGAAACTAGACACTCCATTTGTTCAATTGTTTGTTGTTATGAGATCCGCGAAACATTTTTAGCTTATTATCTAATAAACTATGCACTCTGTTATGTCAAGCTTAACAAGTGAATGAAGCATTTTATATGGTGGGTTAAGTAATTGTACAGAAGATTCCTTTGCATGATGTTTTCTTATTCTGCCTTGATTCATACAAATAGTAAATCTCTAAAAGTGAAATGTAAAAAGCTTCGTTTGTGTTTTAATTAACTAGTCGGATGATATTATAATGCCCAATCGGTAACGTAATAAGTTGAATGGAGTATTTAATTAGTGACGTGTCCAAACGGACAGAATTATCTTTCATTATCGTTGAAGTATGTTTAAAAGATTGGCTTTCTTAGCATGTCTCCATTTATTTTTTGCTTCATAATTCTTATAATATGAAAAAAATTACACAAAAGTTTCCTGAAGATTTTGGTAGAGGCACAGCATTGGGACGAGCGAATCAGTATCGAGAAATCGCCTATTAAAGTTTTGTGGCAAATTCAAATATCATGTATGGTGAGCGGTGGAAATACCTTTGTAGACTATTCAGAACGTTTAAAGTGATAAAAGAAAATTACTTCTCACACTCATAGAATAGATTTTATAGTATTAAGCGTGAGAAATACTTGATTATGTCTTTTTAGATGGTATATAGCAAGCAACTCGACACTATCCAGAAATCCGAACCCCAAACTATTAATCCTGAAACAACCTTTAGCCTGGTTATACTACATTTTATGGATGAACTAATAAGATAGCGCTTCTTGTATTTTCTAGTGAATTACATTCACTCTTCAGGCTTTAAAACTCCTTTGTTGGATAACTGATACCAGTTCATGAACAAAACTCTGACCGTAAATTTCTAACCGAGAATTGTGCGAGGACTCTTAAGAGTCTATTCAGGTCCTTATAATGGTTCAACGAGACGAATAATCTATGTTCCAAAATATGAATATACATTCCGTTATTTTTACTTTGAAAACAAAGTAATCTAAAGAAGACTTTTGCAGACCTATTAACCATATGAAACCTGAGGAGTCTCACAATAGGACGAAACGGCCGTCCAGTGCTTCCATGTTTTTCCTGGTGGTCTAGCTTCAATTGACTCACGCTTTCAATCATGAAAATACTAAATCTCCACGAAACCCCTTCTCATATGAAATCTGTAACACTTCGTACTATTAGTGTTGTCTTTCCATCAAATTATCCATTCAAAAAAGCTGTTTCCTGATCGGCTAAGAACTGGTTAATAATTAGTTGTTTTGTTCTCGTCCCCATATTATTCTCTTACCGAAATTCTATACTTCACAGTTCAACTATTTTTAAGAGGTTTGATATTGGCTAGTAGTGGAATGCAGAATGTTCATTTTGCCCTATCTAGAACTCATCAGTTGAATGCACCTTAACCTTAGTGTTAATGTTCGCAACGAAACTCAAACCCGATTCTTCTCGCTTGAATTAGTTTGTCTTAATTAATTCATTCTAATATGAATTGATTGGAGGGAAGTAACAGCTTGTATCAAATTCCTGTATTCATGTCTGCTTACTGTTTTACACCAGCGTAGTGAGGAAAACACATTTTACTTGAAATTAAATGTCAGGTGACCTGTTCGTCTGATAATGTAGATTGCCTGGTAATTATTTTCAACGATAGAGTAGTGACTTCTTCAAGCTTAAATGTTTGAGGGTCATGCTTTTAGAAATTTCAAGTAGTGTAGGGCTAGATTACCCCTCGAGAACTTAGAAAAATTCATGTATCTATGAGGTAATAGGTAACTGCATTACTTGCATCACTAAGTCTGGAGCTTAGTCGTTCTAGCAATTATTAAGTTTTTAGTGTTTTTTTAATAATTACTTTGATTATCATTATCCTTTTTTCTCTAATTGCTCAAGTAACCATTTGATCATTTTGAAACCCAACAATTATTGTGTTGCACCATTACTCAATTAGAAATAATTTTTCGTTGCAAATCACATATATGTATATACATATATATACTTCTTGGTTTTCGCTGGCTGTGTAGTTAATATCTCTCTGGGATTCACACTATGAAATTCTTTATTAAATATTTAAATGGGATTTTTCATTATACCTATTCGATTGACAAAGAAATGCCGTCTGATTTGTATTATATCTTCGTCTTACAATAAACTATTTGAAATGTGTCTAGTATTGATGTGTGTTTTTGCATAAGGAATAAGTATAAAATTCACCTTAAAACTCGAATTTCTGAAGTCATAAACCTAAAACATAGTGTTATGGAGTTTGTCAAGTTAATTTTGCCTATCTGAGATGTTTTTATTTTTTTTTAACTTATTGTCATTGTAACGACCTCAGATAGATTGTTGAAAGAGCAGACATATATAACTTAGTATATAGGAGCAAACGTTTTACACTAAATTAGATTTTCTAAGCTTTTATCTTAATGTATTTGCGTCGAATAAATCTTGGTCATTCACACAATGTGTATGTAATAACTCAGTCAGTCAAGGCTAACTTAAAATAATATGATTTCATGGAGTTCTCACATTCAGTCAATCATTTCTTAATTTTGTATAGATTAGTTAAAAACATATTCTGGCTTACTATAACTTCTAGTTGAAATAATATTTTCCATGTGACATATAGTCATATTCTGCATTCAGGATTATTCAAATCTATAATATACTCAAAAAGTGATTATTTCTGTATTAACAGCAACTAGTTTGAAAGTTTAGGTTAGGTCAAAACTACCTCTCCTTTTTATCTTAATTAGTAGATTTCAAGTATAAAGTTGTTATAACTCATAAAGTAATCATCTATTGTCAAACCATTTTTATGATAGTAAAGAGTAACATCATGTGAAGTTCAAGAAATCAAATAGTACTATTAGACTGAATTACTGCATATATTTGTAGAAAAGAGATTGCTATAAGTTACAACTATCATTAGCCTCATTTTTTTTTAGTCATTTATACCTAAGCTTCGATTAGCATTTGAATAAGTGTATAATTAAATTTGATTGGTTCACTTCACTTATTGTGATTTTATATTCAATAAAATGTGACAATGCATGTTTTTATTAATTTCACTTATGGCAAAATATTTTTTTATTTTTATTTACGTTTATAAGTTTCTATTTCTTTTAATAAAAATATTATTTTTCTCGATTTAACGGAACAAAATTTTCGTTTTGCCCTAATACAATACAATTCAATCAGTTTATATACGTTGGTGTTAGAGTATTTATGAGAAAAAAGAGTTTATCAACATCTACACCAATGATGATAGACGATTGAATAGTTCATTGGATCATTTCTCCTAATTTAAATAGTGTGGATATTTTCAACTTCAATACTGTTCATCCAACATCGAATCTGTCGATTCATCTATAGTGCGGATAGTCTCACCGTAGATTCAAACATCATAATTTTAACTCTGGGAAAATATGGTGACGATCTTAAAGCTCGATAGATAATGATTTGATATTTCAACCGATTGAATTATGTTTTTTTAATTATTATTTCCTCTTACAAATTGAATATTATGGTTGATTCAATATAATTATTACATTTGACGTAAGGTGTAGAGAAATTAAAGGGAAATCAACTATTTTCAACTGACTTTCATGTTGAATTTAGTGTATCACAAATCAAGTAGAACTTGATATTACACACTAAAACTAATTTATACAACTTATGTACCGAGTATACGTCAATGTACTTGATTTGAAGCCATACTATTTGTGTGAGTGCTGTGAATACTAAGACAAAGTAGATTGAGTAAGTTTTCAATTTCCATCCATTATTTTTTACAATAAAATTGATTACATCAAGCTGGTTATATATATATATATATACTTCGCTCGTGTTTTGACTGAATAAAGAACATTTTACATTTCATCGCTTCTCATTTGATTCCACTTTACAGTCCTGGAGCAGATGGAACTGGCAATTTACCTGTAACATCACCAGAAAAAACAAAAGAAGATAATGCAATGTCAACTGCATTGAATATAGCCGGATCGAATGGTCTATTAAAATTATCCGATTGTCCACCATTTCCATTAAATAAATTGAAATTACTCTGTTTAGATTGTTTAGTTGATAGTGTATATAAAGGTGGTAGTATACGTGATCCAGCTGGTGGAAGTTATGAACATTTATTACTGTAAGTAAAAAATAGTTTTATAATATATATTCTTAAAACGTGTACGATTAAGGTTTTCGTTACATAACAAATATATTATGTTATTGATATGTGCTACAACCAGTAGATCATTTTGGTTAGTTGGTGTTTTTTTCTTCAGTTTTTACTATCTCTAACTAATCCTTTCTCATTTGATCAGCGATACAACCTTGGTTGAGCACTTTATTTATAAATGGTAAAATTAATTTCTTCATATACCTATTTAAACATATGGCTAGTCGTTTCTTCTCCTAGTGGGTAGTGGGTATCCACGACCCTGTACCTCGGAATCGAACTTGGTTTTTTGGTTATAGACTGACTGAATAAATTTCTTGAAAATAAAATAAAAAAATCGATTTAAGGAAAAGCGTTTTACAATTTAAAATATTGTTTCTTTCTATGATTAAAGTAATTGCATAACTTGTGTACAATTTAAGAACATTCATTATAAAATCAATTACTGAGTTACTGTTTATCAAATGAAATTTCGTCACTGCGTCACTGAATCATTATTATTATCATTATTGTTATTCTTAATGGTTATATCCAATATTATATATTTAGTACAATATGAAGTTCTCAGCATTAAGTATTTCAACAAGGTTCTTTTAAAAAATAAAAAACAACTGATTGCAGATACATAAACATAAATTAAGTCAATAAATATTTAATTTGTGATAATAAGTAAAATCCATTGTAAGTTTTTTATATTGTATCAGTCAGTCAGTCAGTCACAACGTAGAACTTCGTACGTACGTACATCAGTTCGAGTTGTCATACCACATTAGCACAGAGATGTAGTTGTCGATTCCAATCCCATAGTGGTAGAATTAGTAAGAGTATAAGCATTAATGTGAAAGATAAGGGTTTGAAGATGTTATTGAAGGAGTATAATCCAGTGAGATAAATTTGAAAAGAGAAAAAAAAGATAGACACGAAAAATTCAGAAGATTATAATTTGGAAGAACACAAAGAGTGGATGCACTTCCGCCGTTGCAAACGATTTTGAGCCATGTCATTCAAGGTCTCTAACCATTGATTGCTATCATCTCGCGAATCCCAACCAGGTAGTCTACACCTACCAACATGGTTCAGTTCAGTTGTCAGTGACTTCATGGATTGGTGCCACGTTTTGTTCTGGATGCCCCTAGCTTTCTTCAAATCTACTCCTACACCATGAAAAATTGCACGTCGGGGCACTCGGGGGTTGTATAAGATTGTATAAGATTGGACATATGAATTTCACTCATCACATAAAGGACTGATATATTATCACAAACTGTGTCAAAATTAACATTTTCTAATTTCATGGAAATTCTCTTTGTCCTCTTCTTCTAGTAATAAATGAGTGAATATTGCATACTCTAGTATTCGTAATAATATATTTGTAGTATTTAGTAAGGAATCTCACTCACCGAAACCAGCTAAATAAGAGGAAAAGTGACTGTTCACCTATGATTTCAAACGACAGTTGAAAAATGACTGAAGTTAACAAATGTTAAAAATTAATCTGAAATAAATTATCTTTATAGTGTGGCTCACATTTCCATATATTTAGAGAATATTTCACCATGCTTGTACAAACTTAGATATTCTTTTCTCATTATACTATGATGGGAACAAAAATTCTTTCCATACTTTGTTGCTTTTTGTCCTCCAGGTGATATCAGACTGCGATGATAATTACCTATACAGAAAACGTTTATCATTAAAAATTGTATTTTTAACTGTCATGAAGGTTTCTTATTCAAATGCTGTTTAAATGTTGATTATTAATATTATTAGGAACTTTTATTGAGTTCATACTTTGGTTTAGTACTCTCCGCAACACAGCAAAGTCTTTTCCTAAAAGCCCGGGAAAGAATAATGGAGAACAGTACAGAATAGTAGGTAATATGTAAGAATTAAAAAACCATAAAAGTAAATGTCGAGTAGTGTCAAAAGCATGCAGCCTCTTTATATAGTAAGTCAAATGGGAAACTTCCTTCGATAACAATAAAGTATAAAAAGACTCAGAGAGATCAGAGGCAAATATTACATCAAGATAAATGACCTAAGAAAATTTTTATCGCGAACTCCCCTGTGGTACAAGCTTCATCAGATTTCAACAGGGCGTTTTCAAGGGGTGTTCACGTCTCAGGCTGAATTTAGTAGTTTTAAAATTGGAATGATTAAGTGTGAGACAACTAACAGCCGACCACCTTTCTAAAAGAGACAAGAACTCATTCATTACAAGGGAATGTGAAGAGTTAAAAATTGGCATGCATCCAGTGGGACCATTCGGATGCTTAGCAGTTGTTTTCTGTAGAGATGGTGGATTATGTAAAAAAAGAGAAAAGGAAGGAAGGAACAACTCTTTGCGGTACACCTTCTTGAGTTAGTAGATATGTTGAACAGTTAAACACAGTATACTATTCTCTTCCGGTGAGGAGTATGTCCAGTTAGTTATCCAGCTCTCAATGCTGACACCGATTAACTTGTTAAATAGAAGTTGTCTTGGAATTGAGTCGAAAGCAGAAGTATAATCTAGAAAAGTTCATCGAACATACTTTCTACTCTTTTCCAAGCTGAACACATTATTATGATGCAGAACAACAGCAGCATCTAAAGTATTTATTTTGCATCCATAAGCAAATTGATACGGATCAATGTGCTCTTTTATTGCAGGTTGAAGTGAGAGAAGCCGTAATATTTTCATTGTTTTGCAATGAGTCCAAATTGTGATTACTTTTATCTTTTTCCGCATTTTTGGTATGAGATTAGTTGAGAAGGATTCGTTAAAGATACTCGGTAATGAATGATACATAACGTCGGTACACTTCTTAAAAAGGAGTTTTGCGATTCTATCAGGTCCTAAACATTGTGACAGGTTGAGTGACTGTAGACATTTTCGGATATCAGTTTCATTAAAAATTGGAACATGACTATTCTTTAAACCTATAGATATAGGAAGCATGACATCAAACGACAGACATACAAAAGACTTATTTAAGTTACAAACATTGAGCTGGTTGTCACTTCTAATGCATCTTTCACCTGTAAGCTCTTTAAATAGTTTCCACAAACTTGAAGAGTTTGTACAAGATAGGAGTTTGTGCATAAACATCGAGTTCAGATATTAATTCTCTTGGTTTATTGGACCATTTAGCATCCGAACTTCAATGGAGTTTTCCTCCTTTTTACATTCTTTCTTTTTAACTTTGTAACCGTTTTAACTGTGGAGATGTATGTCAACCAATACTTACAAAAATAGTTTCAGTGAGACAACGAATATAAAACAATTTAAGATAATAAGTGACAACACCAACTGTGTTTTCCAATGAATCATCTGTAAATAATCTCTAGTATGTCGTACAAAACCTCTTTTCAGATTCTGATTATTTTTTTCTGAGTAATTGCTGTATTTGACTTCCTTTGTCTGGTGTAAGAGTGTATTCTTTCCAAGCTTGCCATATAGTTTAGGTAGAACACGAATAATAAGATAATCAGAAGTAAACAATTGGAGTGAGTTTACAACTCACATATATTTATACATCGCTGATGAAAACTAAGTCTGAGTGGACATTCAAACTAGTGGGAAAATCTACTTTATTTTGTTGATTTAGTGATGAAAGAAGGCTACATACAGATAAAATATAATCATCTTATATAAGTGTAAGCGAACTACTGAAGTCAGTAACGGTAAATTCATTGAGTTGATCAACGAAAACAGATTGTGTAGATATGCAGTCCAAAGTCCCGTATATTTTGGTAACATACAAATAATTTATTTGTTCAAGTGTCCTGGACAGCATCTTAAAGTTAAACAGTTGATAAAGTCGTTTGAAAACTTAAAACATGTAAAATTAGATCGACACTAGTTCATGTTTACAAATGTAACCATACCACCGCCATACATCTTTTTGCTTGATCGATCCGGACGATAAATATTGAAACCTCGCAGTGATACTAAACAATCGTCTTGAAAATCATTAAACCAGGATTCTTGAAATGTGATTATATCACGATACATGTTTAGATTTAATAGAAATAGAAGATAGTTCACCTTACAGTTTAGTGATTGGCAGTTAGAATTTAGAAGTTGAGGAATTGACAGCTGACTAATGTTCATTCTTTACAATGCATATTACCAGCCACCACGAAATCTCCGATTGTACCCTTTTGTACCTTGTAAAACGATAAATTGTAAACTTTTTATACACGCTCCTGAATAGGTTATGCGAATAATAAACAGATTCATGTCTGAAAACGAACAAAAAAGATAACTTGTTGAAACATCCAGATGGTAGGGACAGGTAGCCCAGATATTCAAGCAGGGGGCCTAAGTATTGTTTATTATTTGTTGGTCAACTAGACATTATTAGACAGTCACAACCGGTCTCGTTATATCAATGAGGGGAACTAATTTCATGTATTTTAATCATTAACTACAATCCTTTGACAAAATATTATTTTTAAATACTTACATTAAGACAACGTCATGCTCAAATAACAGAAAACACAATCGGAAGTAAATTGTTATTTGGCTATCATACAGTGTTTATGCATACTTTGTCTGGACTTTGTTGTGATAAGTCCTGATCTAAAATAATCTTGATGAATACGAATTAAAAAATAGTATTTTACATGTCAGATAGAAATATACTGAGGATAATAAGATTGATTCATAGATTCACATTTTTCCAAAGACTAACCAGTATCATAAGCTGGAAATGTTTCTAAACTAATAATGATATTTTCTCGGAAAACTTCTGTTGAATTTTTTAGACCGTTAGTAAAAACAATCAACTCTCTACTTGTTATGGGTGTGCTCGATCAAAAAGATATTCACACTCTTTTGGCTATCTTGGATCCTAAATCATTTAAAGCATCATTACCATTAAGAGGTTGGTATATATGTAATTTATTTCTGTTTTTCTAGAGTTGTTGATTAATAACAACGTGTAAAATATTCACTGTATAAATTAAATATGATCAATGTAGAAGCCTATTATCATTTTGTCATTCAGCTAGCGATATTATTATAAGTGATGAGACCATAACGTTAAGTCATCCAAATCGAAAAGAAACTATTCATAGTTGTATGAAAAATAAATCATTTCATTTAATTGTGTAAGGGCTATGATACTGCCCGGGTGCCCAGACTGAAGCAGATGGTTTTCTTAAGGAGCCACACCCGGAGCCTTCGACCTAAAGGTCTGACCCACAAGGCAGTGGGGCAGCGTGAAGAGATGCAGTCCCATGGTGACCGGTGACCGACGATTGGTTCATGCGCCATTTGTTCCCTCGGGATACTGGAGCCCATGTACACCATTGGTTTGGAATCAGGGTCTTCCAACTCCCCTAGATGGACTTGCCGTGTCCACGAACCCGGTTTCTGCACCGGACATTCGCTTTCTGTCTTCTGAATTTCGTAAACAACACCCCCGTCGTGAGAAGGCAGTGAGTAGGACTTCCCTGACAGAGGCTGTACACGCGTGACCGTGTGAGAGCATTTCGAGAGAGAGGGCGGACTCTCCTCATTCTCGGCCATACCATGGCATTTGAGGGCATTTAGTTAGTTAAAGCACTGCATGAACTTATAAAAATGGTTAATCATATGAGAGTAATTAATGTCTATATTTTATAGCATTATGGTTAATATATAATTCAGTGATAGTAAGATAAGTATCGAATGAAATTCAAACAACTTATATAATTTTCTATTCGTCCTATAGTTTAATTAATTTTTCTAATATTGTGTTTACTATAAATTATATTTTGCTATCAAGTTATCAAACACTTATTAGATGTCAAATCATTCAGTGAACGACACTTGTAAAATATGTATAAATATATGCATGAATATATATTCTTATTGACTCTTCTATCTTGTAATTGTATCGTATATTTATTTAGGAGTAACGCTTATAATTATGAAGTAGAGCGACTTGTATTTCAATATTGAAAGTAATAGTTCATAGGTGTAACTTATTGCCAAATTATAATGACATAGATTTCCAAGGATACGTGCTAATCGACTCTAAAAATTACACTAACAAACATGTATTATGCTGCTATGATCATATTTCATTTATTGATCACTAAACTTCATTCAGTACTTATGACTTGAGTCTTGTGTCTGACAACACCTTATAGTCGACTGTTGCATACATTTTATAAGGACCACACTCCTCACCCTTTTTTCCTAATTACAGTGATAATGAAGCTTCAATATTACAAAGCAATTAGAGATTCCAAATATTTTATTTTCTTAGTATTATAGACTAACACTTTATATAACTACGATTATTAGTGTCATGTTAATTGTTTATTAATATTTTAAGGTGATTCGACGTATGAAAGTCTACTCGAGTTTCACTTGCCAGAAAGTGTTAAACTAGAAATATGCCGTCTGTTACATAATTTATGTGATTTACAATTACGTAACCGAGTGGAACAAGTTGTGAAATTCGCTAGTAAATTTGTACAAGCTTTACAAGAAGTAAGTCAATTAGTATGTTTATTTTAAACAATTTCAAATTGTATTGAGAAAATAATTACAGTAGACACACCGGCTTACAGGTATGATCAGATTAGTACCAAAGACATGTAATATGCAGAGAACAGAGATTTAAAAGTACGTAAGTAAGACAAAGTTAATAAGGTTCTTCTGAAATCCCATTTGTCACTGGAATTACTATAATGCATACCAGCAGTTAGGAACCATTATTTTCTGAGTATTATATCTGGGTTATCATTTGTTAAGATAAATAAGATAATAAAGAGCGATTTCAGTGCTATCACAGAGTATTTATAATCATCTATAATCAGCGAGAAGAAAACGAAAACGGAGAGTATGGAACAGCAACAGCAAAAATACGGTATAAATTCTGTTGTCATATATTTGCTGGATTTTTTATGACCTCATTTCGATAGATTTTATGTACACTGATCAGAATGACCAGAGTTAGTGTCAGATAAAACTATCATAAATGAGTCAGATGCTACTTCTTAATGTTTGATGATAATTAACGTATCTGAGACAAAAGTACTAGTATATAAGTATGATAATGGACTGCAGAAAATACATTATTTAGTAGATAAAATTATGATACAAGTAATCCTCCCATAACTCTGGTATTTCATGCATAACTTATCCCGATAATTCTTGTTTAGGATCAAAATTTTAGGTATATGGCTATCAAGAAATCCAATCTACCATCATCTGTAGCTGCTAGAAGAACAAGGGAATTTAGATGCCCTGCCTCAGTACAAATGAAAAGTCTTTTACAAATCCATGGTCCAGGTGGACCAACAGGTCGAGCACAAGAGACACAAGCTGAACCGTCAACTAATGAAACAGTTTCTGGAAATGAAGAAGATGATGAATTAGAGGATGTTGAAACTAATCCCTGCTCAGAAGAAGTTAAGGTACTATGATCGTTAAATTCCGGTTATATTGATTTTTTTAATTTCACAGATGTTTAATCATGTTTTACTTTGACTAATAGAGGTAAGATAGTTTTATAACTGATTCATATGACAAACTACATGAAAATTAAAACTGTCGTAAGTTAAATTTGATGTTGAAAGAATATGAAATACAAAGGATTCAGTTTATTTATTGGATGTCACCAGAAATTTGTATCGTTTAGAATTATGAAATATTAATTTGGTATAAACAGCCTTTTTTGAGATAAGTAATCTCAATCAGAAGTTTCTGAAATGGTAACCCTAATCTTTCTATATTAATTTATACTAAGGAAATGATATAATTCATTCCTATGCCACCAATAAGATAATCGGTGGAATCACAAATCCCATGTAAAGGAATTTTATGCCTAGTAAACCAAATGAAATTCAAATAATGCTCAATTTATCAAGAGTTTGCAATCTTTATAAATAAAACGTTTTCTGTGTACTAATTCATTACATTCAAGAAAACTACCTCTTAATGTTAATTCAATTTTTTCTTTGTTTTATTAAAAGCAACTAGATTTTGGGTTTGAAAATATTTCCTGCATGGAATTTTTTTTTCAAGTAGAAGAGTATATTGGATCATGTGAAGATCATCGGTTTGATGACAAATTGTAGAATAATTAGAGCTTATTCAGGTTGAAAATAATTAATTATTATTAATAAATTATTTTAATTGTAAACTTTCGGATACATTATCGTTTCACCCAGTATGTAGATGATAACCAATTGTTTGATAGCTTAGAGTTTTAGAGGTCACGAGTACACACTACAGAAGAATCGCGAATTAGGTATCCAATCCTTTCTTAATATGTGACAACAAACTACACACATCCTTTTTTTAAATGATTCTATATTGTTTTTACTTTCGCTAGGAAATGCTTCGAAGTTTTCACAAACTACTCTGTAATAAGTTAGGTGTAATGTTACCGGAAAATAATGAAAACAATTCAGCAAATAAATCAGATTCTGATAAGTCTGCTGACATTGGGTTCGATGAATTACATTTACATTCACCATTACTAACACGTCCATCAGATACCCTTAGTTTAGCATCATTTGGTCCATCTTATCCATCTGATGAATTACAAACAGCTTTAGCTCAACTTCAATTAGTCCCGCCTGATATGGGTCATCCAGAAGAAGGTTCAGGTACACCACCATGGATTTTAAAATTATTATGGAATATGATTATTCGTCATCCATTGACAAATGATTCAACCATTGAAGTGAATGAGAAAAATGAGCAGACATCTGTTACTCAGTTTTGCCATTCAGGAAAACGTAAGTCTATCCATCAAACATATTATAATAACTAAAAATATGTTGTTTAGTAGGCACAGTTGTTATTTAAATCATCTTCCTTTTCTGACTTTATAAACAAACCTTTCGACAATAACCAATTAGAGTATTGTACAAATCAATTAACTTCTTAGTTGATATTGTTTGAATGAAAAGCTTAAAGTCGTAAAATGACTGACAGTAAATTTTTTCGATGGATTACACTCAGAATTCATACGGTACTAGAGAATAGAAAGTTTCTCAGTTCTTTCAAGCAGTTTGCTTATAAATTAGTTATCCTAATAAATAACTGGAGTAAGAATTGTTGGAATCAATACTTTATCATATTTTTCAACTGTTATGCTAAGAATGCTTTTCAGAGAACAAGAAAGTAATACACAACAGGAAAATTTGCAATCCAACTATAAGTCTGAACACTGTTAATATGTCGACTGAATTCTATCAGATGACTAAATACTAGCTTGTTTTCAACTGTTACTGTGCTATCTTCTATGAAATCCGTAAAATGCAACTGACAAAAAAACGTCTTGACCTATAATAAGAACATGTGGGGGTGGAAGATGAGCTACCCATATATGTATAAGGAAAATTGTTGATAAACAGGTTATCAGTTTCTACGACGATCTACCAAAGATTTTAACAAATAAACTAACAATAATTAGGTGTAAAGTGTGTATAGGACATTAAGAAGCAAAAATATATTTGTAAAGATTTCAGCGAATCAGATGAGAAAAATAACTCCATTACTTCAATCGATACGTTGAGGCAATCACATATAGGCTGAATAATAAGATAATGACCATGATAATTGAATTTTTAATTAATTTAGGAGAAACTGACAATTTTTCCCTTACTATTTTTCAATCATCTCATCTGGTTATTGTAGATAATGTTTGGGAAAAAATTTCAAAAAAGTGGATGTTTTTGTAGTCTCAATTAAATTTCATTTTAATATGAAGAATAATGTTAACAGTTCTATATATATACATGTTTAGGTTCATTGGATGGACTAATCGTTTATACGATAGTTAAATGGGCTAAAGAAGGTTTTATTGAAAGTTTAGAACTGATCCGAGAAATGTTTTCTGCACTTCATCGTCAGTACAATGCAACTGAAGAAGTAAGGTTATTTGGACAATTTTGTTTTCAAGTTATTAAGTATTTTTTAAAAACAGTTTTATGTTCCACCTGAGATTTTATAGAGATTTAATCTCATTCGTAGATGAACAGATTTCAGTAGCGATACTATTGAATATTAGGAAGTGCTCTCCAACTCTATATTCTTAGCATGGGAGTTCAGGTTTTTCAGGAGTGAAAAATTCCTCACCGATGGTATTCAATGGCCAGAAACTGATTTAAGTAGAAAAAAGAGTTATCGGATTCTAACTAAATAGTACAAGTGTCAAGGTTCGACCGTGAGACTTATATATATATATATATATATATATATATATATATATATATATATATATATATATATATATATATATATATATATATATATATATAGTCTTAAATAGCTATAGGCACAGTTGTTCGGTTTCAATATATGACACCGTTATGAAGAAAGTTTTCGTCTCTGGACTCCCTGATCACAAAGTATAAACACTGTTTATGATTTAGTACTGGGACATCGTAGAAAGGTTGATGACTTGGAAAAATCAGTGGTGATTGTAGTAATTCGAATGTAGTTTGATTCCTGAACTATATTGTAGCCAGTACATTTTTGACAATACATTGAATATGAATGTTGCAACGCTTTGACGAAATGGTTATATCAGTCTTTTTTTGTTATTATTAACATTAACTCTATTCATGCTAACATGATTAACATCTTATGACCAATAATTACGAGAATATAAAAGAAAACATGTAATATGTTAAATTTTAAAATAACCAAATTTTACATAAAAGAGATTTAATAATTTCATTACGTTATTGTTCTTTTATCGCCTTCAAAATTCATTAACAATCTATATATAAAATTAGCTAAAAAATGCACTTGAAAAAACTTATGTCATCAGTGGTTCATCACAAGATGAAGTATCTCGTCTACTACGTTCACTTGGACGAGTAAGAAGTTTACTTGGTGTTCAATTAGGATCAAATGAAGAAATTCTATTAAAGAATTGTTTATGGTAAGTTAGATTTGTTCTTTGATTTATTTTATTTTTATTTATCCCGTATTGAAATGTTTCATATACTTTCATCATTACTAAGAAATTTATTGATTTATTAAATCCTCATAACACTAAACTAATAATAGTAGTACCAATATTTTTTCCGATAAATCCCCATAAGCTCCTACAGTTATGAGTTTACATTTATGATCAGAATCGATGGGCATGTTTAAGGTATTGTCTGTCAGCAAAATAAATTTATTGTCATTCGCAAACGTTAGATAAATAATTCACATGAAGTGTACACATATATCTACTGATAAGTCAAATGAATGTATAAAAATGAGAATAATAATGAATACTTATCAGGGCACTGTTTTAGTAACTCCTGTTTCTGAGTTATAGAAAGGGTCAAGATCCGTTTTTCACCCTTTATATCATTATGGACAAGGACATCCTTACCTTTCATAGTTGTCTTGAATTTAAACTGTGGAGTCTGTGCATTATATGAATTAACAGTTGATGAGAACGCCTGCTTAAGTCATTTGATCCTAATTATCCGCTTCATGCAAAACAGTAGATACTTGCTACAATATTATATCTTGGTCCTGTTGACGATTACTCTTGATTATTCCTTTCGTGTGACATCACCAACAAATCACTGTACTACAATCCGTTCATCACAAAATCTTCCTGTCGTTAACTATCTGCTCTATTATAAAAGTGTAATCATTCATTATCGAAAAATTGGTATCATTGTTACTTTTTATGTATTCTCATTCCATTAGAATATGTCTGAAATCTATTTCGCTGTTTTTATTTATGTTTTATATCGTTTTAAATTCTAATAAAATAGCGTATTTCAAACGACTCGATGCTAGTTTATGTTATACACAATCACATTCTCTCATCAATTTGTTAATTGTAACGTAATTCCATAATTTTAGATTTTCCGACACTGATAACTGTGTTGATTGCTCAACTAAATCATTTTGAGACGAACTACTAATTATTTTGTATTTATTCCATTTTAATACTCATCACTATAGATGGACATTCTTTATGCAATGCATTCTTTCAATTTATTATATTTAGTCAGTATATATATATATATATATATATATATATATATATATATATGGCATAGTTGTATTATATTAATAAATCTCCATCTTTGGTGCTCACCACTACTGATGTTAGCCCTTTTGAAGCTTGGTCTTCTGTGCGTTGACCATACTGATACTTTTTCTTTTACCCGCTCTTAAGAGAGTAAACAATTGAAAATGTATAAGCGATATTTTACTTCCCGCCCAATGCTCAGTTTATTTGAAATTATCAAGTCAAGCTTTGGTATTGATGCCTACTAAAAATAAATCTAACGACATGATAACTGGAATAAGTTTTGTTTTCTGATAAATCTAATAATTTAATTAGATAGTTAATATTTACTGTTACATATCAACTTTTCGTTGATTTCATATCATTAAAAGTCACGTCCGTTTTCTTCTTTTTTGTTACCCTCAATATCTCAACGTCTACAAACAGGGACTTAATGAATAACAAAGTATTCTTTCAACATCCTGATTTAACACGTTGCTTAGCTGTACATGAAACAGTTATGCAATTAATGGTACAAACATTAACTAAAGCAACATTTGAACAACCAGGTGGAAATACCATTTCCAAAGATGTATTACATTCATCCAATCAGGCAGTAACAACTGACATTACAGTGACTAGTGTCACTGGTTCTTCATTACCTGTTCTACATGAGGAAGGTTAGTTAATCTTTAATAATAACGACAATCACAATACATATCATTTAATCTACAATTAATTTTTACTCGTCAATTTTTGAGCTAATCTGTGCAGTACTTCATCGTTCTCAATGTATCAACGCCTGAATTCACTTAACGACGTAAACTATATACTCAATTGTTTCAATAAATCATGAGCTGTCAATTGTATTTTTGAGCCTTAGGAATTCAACTAATTGATGACAATTTTTTTTTAGAACATTGTAAACTGATGAAGATTTTTGTCTTAATTATGCGTAATTAACTAAATAGTGAAAGGTAGTTTGATAATTCCAAGTTAATCTACATGCATTTCGGTCAATAGTTAATTTTAACGAATCGAAATAAACTATGGACAAGTTTTATTATTATTGTGACCTTAACACAATATAGAAATCCTTATCTTCGAAATAGTATAATTTGCCTATCTGAAATTTTTAAATGGTAATAGAAACTATAAGTATGTAAGCCAGCTTTGATTCAAATATACTGACAAAATTTTTTCTAAAATAGTTTTAAAAAATAGAATTCATTATCAACTTACCTTGAGACCATCTGGTTTATAAATTATTTAATTCTGAACGTGACATCCCTTCCCAAAATAAATTTCGTTAAAATGCTAGTTACAGAGAATTGGTATTAATTATTATTATTCAAATAAAATAATAGTCAGTTAACTGTTAGTGTGTAGTAGTTTGTAGAAATTTCTAAACGTTAATAAGATCGCGAATCCACCTGAGTTAAACAACTATTTAAGACCTGAGAAAACTGAATGACTGTCCCATTTTTTATGGCACACGTCAGCGGTGCCCAAACACTATCCTGCCATAAGGGATCTAGTTTGGGACTCTGTTTTTGGAAGGAGCTTAAGCTTTAGATCTCTGAGTCAATAGTCGATTATTTATGTTCGACTTTAATCAGTTTGGTATATTGAAGGATAACTGAAGGATAACTGCTTCACATTCGACACAGTTGAACTCCACTGGTTACGACTTTTCAATGGAACTGGGGGAAATTTCCTCTCAAGATTAATGGCTAATGAAAATGTGGTATTTATTAGCATGAGGTCTTGCGGATATTGTTAACTATTTGTGAATTATTCAATTTTGTAAGCAAAGATGGATAGTGGCGATGGCGTTTGAAGCGAATGGTACTGGGTTCGAGTCCTAGAATAAACATCGACTCAGATGCAGGTACATCCAGCTGAGGAGTCCCAAATAAGACGAAACGCGCGTCCTGGATTCCACTGCTAGCTACTATCCATCTTTGCTTATAATGCTTGTGAATTAAGGTGCTATCGAGGCAATACACACAGTATGCACATATGGCCAATAAGAGACTGATCAATTGCAGTCCTAAACGTCAGTGGGAAGATTCAACCAAACAATAACAAATGAATTAATTTAATTTTGCGTCTAAAATATGCAAGCTTTGTATCTATTATTATTTATAAATTGTGCTACATTGTAACCTAATATTTCACGTGTATGTAAACATGTGTAGTGTGATTAAAAATAATAAAAGCACTTATAACTTACTATCTTTGTTGTTTTAACTGAAGGTTTAAGAATATCAGAAGTTTACTTACCGTACCGACTATTGTGAAAAAAAATGATATAATGTAGTTGACAACTTACTATTAGTAAAGTAGAGAACATAAAATAAACGAAATTTCCAATTGAATAATCTTATCTTCATCCGTTTTACTTTATAATTGTTATTTAGGTTTAAATCCAAATACAGGTCATGGAAGTCACCACCAACAACAACAGCAATCACAGCAACAACGTGGTTCAACTGGACCAACTGAAATGGTTGTTCAATGTTGTCGTTTTCTATGCTATTTTTGTCGTACATCAAGAGATAATCAAAAAGCTATGTTTGAACATCTTAGTTATATGCTGGAAAATTCATCTATGCTACTTGGTAAGCAATATATATATTTGTTGCGGTTATACGAAATTATGCTTTATTATTATTTTCAAATTGATAAATAGAATTTCATCAAATTTTGCTGATTTAATTGTAATAATGATAAAAGGTATGGAATTTTAAATCATACAATTGAATAGTTTTGACATAATAGCTACTGTCCATACTCTATATATCAGTAAGTTTAAATGAAATATATCATGAGAATGAGATGATGATTTCCTTTCAACTAATAGGTAATTCTCAACACTAAATGAACAAGTTTCGTCCATTAGTTAACAGAACTGATACTTTGTGCACAATAAATAAGTGAAAATGAATAACATTCTTGTCGATAAACATTTTAGTAAATTAATTTATTCTACTCTAGTTACTTTTAGTTTGATAATATTAGACAATTACAAATACTACAAAATCAATTTTTCAGTTCATAAGAATAAATTAGTGTCATAAAGTTTTGATAAATGATTGAAAACGGTTGACAAATGTTAATTTGACCGACTGAATCAAATTTACATTAAAAAACTAGACAATATGGTCATTGAACCCATCAGAGTATTTTCATCGAATGATCGAGTTGGCTTAAAAGCTCATATCGAAACAAGAAACCTGTCTACAAAAACCATCCTAATAATCAAATACAATAAACTTTAAAGTTTACAAACCTTAAATCGTGAAATGTCCAAGTCGTTTTTAGCTCTTCAAGGTACAATCAATGAGGTGTGTATCTCAATAGTTCTATAAGTGATACACAAAACATCTAATAAACTAATTAAAACCATGTGGTTGTGTTAAAATCTATGGTGGTAGCCAGAAATTGAAACGAAAACTATCCAACATAACATTGGATACTGATCCGAATAAAAAATGTCCAATCAACACATACAAAACGAAGACGAGCTATTGGCAACAATAAGAAGATACCACTGCCATTATCAACTGTGTCGAACGTCTGGAATGAATGTAACTTCTTAGAAATATCACATATTAAAACAAAAACAAGTCGCATATCAAAAAATTATTGATAGTAGCATGAGCTGTCGATATCGTATTAGCACAAAAAGTTTTAAAATAGAGGTAATGGGATTAAAAATTGAGAACTGAATTAACAATCACATTAATTACCATTAGCTCAACTAATCAGTGTATAGTAGTATGGATAAGTATATTTTCATGACTTTTTCATATTTTCAGTACATACAAAAATATACTCTTATCTCACTGTTTGCATACGCTATTCTTTCTTAATATCGCAATCATTGGGTCAACATTAGGAGTTAATTCATAACGTCAGCTATCAAATACCTTACCAAGTTGTATCCCTGATTGTTTAGTCTTCGATTTTATTGGGAGCTTTGAAGTGTTCTGCATAATTTCATACATTTCATTTTCTTTACATATTAAAAATTGCAGGAATAACCATACCTACTAAATAATTAGTTCCGACTTGACCCAGAGTAGTTTATAGTCAACTTTCTTAAGCGTTAATATATTGTTATAATAATTCACTTGGTCGTTTTTTTAAGAATCACTCGGTAAGTATGAAAGTATCACATTAGGACTAATGTCTGTTACTTGATAATAGAGGATTAGAAACGTTTATAATTAATAAAGCTCTTGAGTTATGGTTTACAATAGTCTTCAACAGATTATTTCCGTCATTAGTACTGACACCGTCAGTTTGGCTTAGCATTTAGCACACAGCCCTACTTCCATTTAATAAATTATGTAATAAAATAAGGTTTTATAATTTGTTACCTCTTTGTCGGATATACTTTTCACTAATCAATCGACGGGGTTGTTCCTTTTACGAAATTTACTCAAGCATAAAACAAACATCCGTTTCCTCATTTTTGTGAATTATTTCAAACTGTGAAGCATAGGTTTCTCACATTGTGATATCTTGTTTTCATTCTAAACAATAATCTTACTACCGCCTTTGTGATATGGTAGATTTCATTTATTTATAACAGTTCTAACTTAAATGAAACACTTAGATGAGCATTCTGACAATACAAATTTCATAAAATATTAATCTTCTGTGCACAATGTATTGATATTATGACTAACTTTTACAAATATTTTTATGTGATATCAAAAATTTGTCTAATCAGATCATTTTAAATAAAATTCCAAAGTAACAGGCAATGTGGTATTTATTTATTCACAGCTCGTCCAAGTCTTCGTGGTACATGCCCATTGGATGTAGCCTATTCTTCTTTGATGGATAATAATGAACTAGCTTTGGCTTTACGTGAGAAACAACTGGAAAAGGTAAGCGTTGACTAAACTTGATTAAAGATGACTAAGGAGTAGACTGCAGATGGGTTGCTTATAGCAGTAGAATCCAAGACATATGTGTCATCGAATTCAGGACTGATTATCTGTGAATAACAACATAGGGATAAAAGTCCTAATTCAGATGTACTCAAAATACATAAATAAAATGTATTATTGAGATGTTCACTCGGGATACATATATGCAACAGGAATAGATCGATTGCAGTCCTGAGTGTCAAAAATGTAGATACAGAAAAACTTACAGGTAGCCTATGGTTTTTATAACAATTAAGTTTTCTTTTCATAGTGTTCTTAGTCCTTTAATTTAGAAACGTTAATCAAACAATTTAGTCAAGATTCATTACCCTTTACTAAATGTTCACTCACTAAATAAGTATTTTGAATATATATCCACAAAATGACAAATGTAACGAAATGTAGTAAACGTCTCGGTAATTAATTAGACGTAGGGAGTCTTACAGATATGATGATATTTCAATTACGCTCATCATCATTTCTCCCGATTCTACCAGAGAAAAGTAGTCAGTTTCATTAAAATTCATAAATGGATAAAAAATTTTATCTGATTATTTTTAAAGTTTGTCAAGTTCGCACTGTTTTAGGAATTCAAAAGCGTATTTACGCTCTTATGAATACCTATATTCCGTTTAGCTATTTTTTTGCTATTAAATTATATATTCTAGGTTGCTATCTACTTATCACGTTGTGGTGTTCAGTCAAACGCTGAGTTATTAGCCAAAGGTTACCCAGATATTGGATGGGATCCAGTGGAAGGAGAACGTTTCCTTGATTTCTTACGTTTCACTGTTTGGGTTAATGGTAAAAATATTTTGTTCATTTACTTTCAGTTATTTATAAGTTCTTTAATTATTTAAATTACCTGAGTTGAAACTAGTTGTCAGATAGATTTTGTATTTTAGAAGTGATGATGTTTCACGGTTAGCGAAAACGTGCACCACTTCACCTACTTTGAGTGACCAATCTGCTTAGTAAAATTCTCATAATAAGTCTGTAAATTGATCCTAGCATTTCTATACGGTTTGTTTCAGACTATGTTTCATGTATTATGAACGTATTCTAACAGTTATTATTTGTACGATCAAACTTAATGGTTTGGATACCTTTTAACAGTTAAAATATACGTTAAAGATTTGAAATAGGCACTCAAACATTAATCAATGTACATTGGTTTTTCTAATATTGTGATGATTTAACAAACAGTTTTGATTTCATATAATAATCTCAAGTTCAGTGCAGCTTATAATGACCGTTCATCATATCATACAACTTTAATTTTAGGTGAAACAGTCGAAGAAAATGCTAACTTAGTTGTTCGTCTATTGATTCGCCGACCAGAGTGCTTAGGTCCGGCATTACGCGGTGGATCAAAAGTTATGAAACATTCGGCTGGAAATACGGGAACAGACGGTTTAGAAATACCACCAGGTGGTCCAGATGGATTGCATGCTGCAAGAGGATCAACTGGACAGCTGATTAGCGACACAGATTGTCAGCCTAATTTAGCTGGTGGTGGTCTTCTAAAGGCAATGAAAGAAGGTCTAGTAATGTCAGCTCAAATTAAACTAGTGAAAATGGCTCAAGAAGCTGAAGCAGCGGGCTTGAATCCAGAAGAAGAAGATTTAGGCTGGAGAACTGTCTTGATGGACTACGAAGACGCTAATTTATTCACACCACTGCCATATAATTTTGAATCACTACCGGTGAGTAAAAGTTTCACAATATTTTTCAGATATCAGGTTTAATTGATGAATATTCGATACATATTATCCATAAATGCATGCAAATTAATATCATGAGAGATGTTGGTCACCGCATCGTAAATACCCTGATTCGTTGATGTTTTGCACTTTCTCAGAAATCTGACTCTAAAGTTAAAAATTATTATCTTACTGAAGCACCCATTACTGATTGATGAATCATGATGATAGTGAAGGCTCAAATCTTGATTCGATAGTTTCTATAATGAAATCTTTCAAATAATGATATAAGCCTGCTATGTTGATAATATATATGAGACTAAAGTACTCGTAACAGTGTTTTTTATATATAAATAAACTTGGGAAAGCACATATTATTGGTCTACTACACTTTGAAAGATAAGGCAGTTCTTTTATGAACTGCTTATCTCCTCAGGCATAATAATCACCAAACCACTGTAGTAGCGATTTTCTGAAAGTACGCCGAATTGCATCATACGTTTGTCAGTCAGTCATCTACAATGTAGAACCAGGCACACATATGCATCGGTCCAAGTTGCCACACCTCATTAACACAACAAGATGAACACCAAATTCATAGAAGCAGTTACTTAAATGGTAGTAAGAAAAAACATACTTCATATAGGGATATGATACGGGGAGAACGAATTAGTTCGTAGAAGTTAAGGTATAAAGTAGTTTTGATCTTACGGTTTAAGGAAAGACAAACAGTGTACACCTACGCCATTGTGGTCGATTCTGAATCATGTTACCCAGTGTCTCCCGAAACTGGTTGCGATAGTCGCGCCGAACCCCCAATCAAGTAGTCTAAATCTACCAACATGGCTCAAACTAGAAGTTAGTGACTTTATGGACCGATTCAACGTTTTGGTTTGGCCCGTACGTTTGTAAATTTAGATATGTACAAATAACTCGGATATGTCTACCAACTGCTGCTGATTACCGGGTGTTTTTTAATCGCTCACTCATATAGATCAATAATTTGCTATGTGCAACTAGTATTTCCATACGATAACATGAAACTTGAAAGAATATTCTTTACAAAATATTCGGCTGGAAACTGATTTTTTCTTTAGGTGTTTATGTTTAACATGGTTTGTTTATTTCTCCTCTGCCCTAATATTCAGCCTGAAGATGATCCCGATTACATTGATCTGGGTGCTGCAATATTGACATTTCATTCAATTTTGGTTAATCTATTGGGATATTGTGCACCAGACATGGAAACTGTTAAAAGTGAATCAATACGTGCCAGGTCAATTTTACAATCACTTGTTAGTATGGCTGATTTAGAAGGAGTTTTGTCACTGAGATTTATATTACCTCCGCCAAAATTAGAAGTCCAGGTAAGTGTGTTCACCATTTTGTTTAATATAATATAAAATGTTGCTGCATCTTATGTTATTAGCTAATTACTTGCGTTTTCCAACACATGTGATCAGAGATGTTAATAGAATATTTATCTTCCGTTCTAGTTTTATACAAGTAGAGATATGCCCACATTTAAAGAAATCCATAATGTTGCGAAACTACATACTATATAAAATAGGTGAACGGGTAGCAACATAAGTATCAAATTCACTTATATATGACATGACTCATTCATTTTTGGTGAAATTTAATAATATCCGTTTTATTAATTACTATTTACATCATTCTGTCTGTCAAAATGGCTTCATTTGACATTTCTATATCAGTTGTTTCATTTAAATCCAAAGTAACTATAAGTTAGTCACTTATCATATAACACTACCCTATTCATCAATGTCATACCTGACTTACTCCTAAAAGTCTGTTGAACCTCAAGGTCATAATTTCTCACTGGAGCATCAAGAAGCCAGTCTCTAAGCTAGTCACTAGTAGGAATGTGGTTATTAAAAATTAAGGGTTGTATTTTATCCTGCTACGGAACTCTCATTCAGTAATTCGAAGATAATACGTTTACTGCGAACTGAAAGTCCTAGGGTTATGAATATGTGAACCTGAGAAATCCAACGCTGTGAAACGACAACTTGCATGTATCATAATTATTTTTAATCTGTAATTTCTTTCAACGCAAAATAAATGTACTAAGTTAGATGAAATTTTTAATTGGAAAGACTTTATATTTATTTTGAATTATCATTGTCAAAACAAAATGAGATAATTTCAACACAAGAAATAACTTTTCTTTGTAATATGTACTGCGAACTGATGTATATTTCAGTACTAGACATGGATAACTTCAATGTTTTGATGTAAATCAAGTCAGTCAAGATTCATCAAGCAAAATAGACTGATTCCACATCACTGAGTAACATACTCGTCTACAAGATGCATCAATAGGAAAACTATCATTGACAAGTAATTCAGGATTCATATGATTATTACCTGTTCTGATCTACAGTACTATTGTCAAATCAGGTCTTTATGCTTACCTTATTGGGAGTAATACTATAAAAGGAAATATTTAGAGGCCAGAACTCGTCCTAGTAATCATTTTATTTTAATCTTTGTGGGTTATGAAAACATATAAATCCATATACATTTCACTATCTCTCTGTTTCCTATATTTTCACTCCCTTTCGGATATTTCATTACTTATTTAAACGTTTTGTTTAAATAAGATCTCTGGTTTTCATTTATGTATTTATGATATATTTTGTGTTTTCCACCCATCGTTGTTCGATAGACTAATGAAGATGGAGAAGATGAATGGGTTGATAAAGCTGGTATGCCACCTGGTCTACTGCCAGAGCATAAAGCATCAGTTGTGTTATTTTTAGAGCGAGTTTATGGAATTTCAGATGCTGCAACATTTTTAAGATTATTAGAAAATGGTTTCCTGCCAGATTTACGTGCAGCCACATTACTTGATTCAGTAAGTTTTATTTATGATTCAGTGATAAAGGTTTCAAATAAATGATTATCATACAATTTTCACTTCAATTACTTGATCAAATTGGTTCATCTATAAAAACTTTGCAATTTCATATTTGATCTAAACTTTAATCTTTTGAAAATTGGGGTTAACTTAGGTAGTTTAATGATCATCATTACGTGAATAGAATTATCTTTTTTTACATCTAATCACAATGAATAGAAGAATAAATAACAAGATCCATTCTAATAATATGCGAAGCATGAAAAATTATTTTTATCATTTAAAGCAATTAGTCCCTTTGATAAATTTCGATAGTGTAATAAGTAGACGAAGATTATCAGAACTATGTGATGGTATTTTAGCGCAATACGTTTCGAACAATCTGATCACACATATACTTGTTAAGAACATTTATATACAAAAAACAAAAGGTCAACTAGACTAGAAATGGAGGGTAAGAGGAAACAAGGATAATAAGAATTATTATTATTATTATTATTATTATTATTACGATGTGAAAACCATTTGAAACCTAATCACTCTGTATAATAAGCTAATAATATTACCAGGGTAAGTTTAAGGTGAGAACAAACTGTTTTTGAATACACAAAGAGTATAAACATCCATTCTCCTCTGTTGCCAAACATATAATCCAAAACACGAAGTTCAGCGAAGGGATCTCTTTTCAACGAATTTATTATCAAGCTGTACAATCGTATATATATATGAAAAAGTTTTGTTAAAGTACTAATTCCTCACGGAATTAGTACAGGTCATAACATAAGATTGATCTTAACTCGGCTTTTGTAGTGTTGTATAAAAGTGCAAAAGGGCGTATACTAAAGTTTATTGAAGCTTTAGCCATACCAAAATTCAAACCCCCCTTCGTTTATTCGAAAACAGTTTGTTCTCACCTTAAACTTACCCTGGTAATATTAACTTATTATACAGAGTGATTAGGTTTCAAATTGTTTTCATATTATTATTATTGTTCATTTTCGATTATTATTATTGTCATTATTATTATCCTTGTCTCCTCTTACCCCCCATATCCAGTCTAGTTGACCTTTTATTTTTATCTATTGTTATCATATTGTAGAAAACCTTGTACAATGATTTTACTTATTTTTTACTGCCGCACGCATTCGGACTGGTTACTTGAAAGGTTTAATGTTCTCAAGAGGTAGAAGCATTCTTATATGAATAATAATAGTAGTAGTAATAAAAATAATAGCATGATGACCATTTTGACTAGATTATCAGACAACTTCCGGTTTATTTTTAAGTCATATAGCAGTTGAAATCCCTAAAAAATGTACAAAAGTATAAGAAAGTGTTTACAGAACTCATCTTGATTTGTAAATGTTGCACAATAATTAAACGTAGCAAATAAATTCATAAATTTCTTTCATTTGGTGAATGACAACTATTCAGGCAAATTAACATCAGTCCTCTCAACAAATGCGCTTACAAAGACTTTCTTGAAAACTTCAGGGTATATCAATCGCGTTTCTTGAAAAATACTCCCCATTTTTAGAAATACACTTGTCTCACATCCGTTTCGATCATTTAAAATATTCTTGAAGGTTCTCAGAAATCAAGATATTCGGTCGTGTCGTTGCTTCACTTTCAATCACTTCCAAACCATCCCAATGTTGCCCGTAAGTTACAGGGAATAAGACGAAATAGCAAGCGACCGAGTGTGATCACCAAGAACGATGATTCATCATAGTGATCAAAGTACTGGCCGGAAATCCACTGATACTCACTGCTGAATTCCTAGTTGGGATACAACAATCATTCATTACCATCACAAAAATCTTGTCGCACATGATGTATACGTTCTCTCAAGCATTTAAGAACATTCAAGTGAAAAATAATCTTCACTATTCGTTTTTCCTAGGATGAGATTCAAGGTGGCCCATACTATAACTGTCCCTTGTCTATTGGATGAATCATATATGTTTAAATTTCATAAAATCAAATTATTGAAACGACTGGTTTTCAAGTTATTCCTTGAACTTTATCTATCCTAAGGTGGCCTACTAATTCGGCCGACTGACTGATGAAATGTAGGAGCTGATACAAAAGTCCTACCATACTCCTATGAATCCACAAATAGGAAAAAAATTATCTGAATAATGAAACTGATATTTATATTTGACCTTCCACCAGTTGTCATTTACTCAGTGAACACGTAAAAATAACAAACATAATATACACAAAAAATCGAAAAGTACAGATACAGACAAATTTTATACATTTTCAGAAACATATTAACTTGAATTCATTTTTCTCCACTTATTTATTTACGTGTGAATATAATTATTTGAATTATAAGGATATGATATATATCCATATTTAAACAATTCAACATATCTTTTTGAAACGCTAAACGTCAGTTTATAATCTTGATATGCCTGATGGTATTTCGAGTTCACCTTATTCGGTAAACGGAACGAACGTCAATTACATAGAGACACGATAGACTAATTCTAATCCGTTGTTCCACTCCCAGCTAACTAGATCAAGAAGTCTTGGTTAGGCGTACAGAATGTATTCTACAAGCACCCACAACATACGAGGTCACTAAGCACACAAATCAAGCCTATTTATACAATGATAGAAACGTCCTTGAGAGAGCCACGAAATAGCGTACTAAAAAAATCCGTCAACCAATGACAGCCAAGGAACTCCGAGTGGGAAATGTAAGCTGTAGGTCAACTAAGCGTTGCTTGGCGCGAAAACATGAAATTCAAATTTTCAGAATAAAATTACAAAATTAGGATCTTTCCCAAGTGAGTTCTGGAGATCTAACGTCCCCAACAAATCTAAAACAAACTGAGCTACTTTGTCAATCATTCACAACCATTTTTTTGCTATTACTTTAGTCGATATATATCCATGTTTTTGCTTGATGTACTGTTCTTACTTAAAACTCGAAATCTGACTACAGCCTCATTTCCATACTTTGAATCTATTAGTAATCTAATTCTTGCGACGTTTTTGTATTTTTCAAAGTTCTTATTTCTCATACCCGTGTATTTAGGTAAAGTTTTTATGTTTACTTTGAATATTTGTTCATTTTAGGTATATATTTTATATGGTAGTTTAAGTGTAGTATAAGTATTTTATCTTACAATCATTATGTAATAAAATTGTTCTTTTTCTGTTTATTTAGACTGTTGTTCCAGACAGTGATATGGCTTTGGCATTGAATCGTTATTTATGCAACAGTGTTTTGCCATTACTCACACGTCATACTAAATATCTTGGTGAAGAAGGTACAGCTGGAGGATTATTTGAAGCAACATTACAAACGGCTTATCGTTTATCCAAATGTCGATCCATTACTAATCATCAACGTGAAGTTGTTTGTGACTTTTTAGTTGCTTTGATGCAACAAATTAAACCACCAATGATGTCTGCTCTATTAAAGAAAATGGTTTCTGATTTGCGTACATTATCAAAAGAAGTAAGCCACATTTGTTCTACAATTCGATGACTGGGTTTCAACTAGTGTTTAATTTTCATTCATACATGTAAAACATATTTTTATCATAAAGTTCAAGAGTAACTAGATTCTGTGTTCAGTATATATTTAATAAATCAGTTACTGACAAATTGATGATGAACTCCACCGAGGTTTGTAGAATAAAAATTACTGAATTCAAACCAGTAGTACTGTAGATGTTGAAGAATCTCTCTCATATAATACATGACTTTTTAAATTATGAAACACTACATGTTAACTAAGTCAAATGTAAACAGACTCATATTAATTTGTCATACAGATGAAGGAAGTTGACCTATGTTTTTGCTCTTTATTCAACTAAATCTCAGCTATTATGACAATCCGTAACAAGATTCATGTTTGTGAAAATAGCTTTCATCCTAATGATGTTCTACTTAAACAGCTAGATAATGAAAATCCACTATGATTTATTGTCTTGCAATATAAAAACCATTCTCTTAGTTTGAAGAGAAGAAATTGAACTACCTATTTCACTGAGTATTATGTTTGTTTGAATAATGTTAAGATTATGCAAACTCGATAATTTACATTGATTTATATTTATTTGTTATAAATAACTGGTCTGTTATGAGAGGATCCTAGATTGTAACTTAAATACCAAACATCCCTATATTAATTCAGCATCATTCTATCATGTTTGTTTAATACTATTCAAGTTAATTTTAATGCGAACACATTTATTTTCTTATTAAGTATTACTACACCACTCATTATTTTATGTCTTCGTACTTATTTCTTTAGTCCGTCGTATCACTTCGAGCGTTGACAGAATTTTATCAACGCTGTGGAACTTATTATAGTTCAGATGGATGGACAGGTGGTTCACAAGGTTCACCAGGACATAGTGCAACATCAGCTGACGATGATCCTGGGTGCACTAGTAACGGAAACGGTAACAATGGTAGTGGTAGTTCTGGTGGAGCTGATAACGTAGGTGGTCGTAGCGGTGATGGTGAAACGTCAGCATCTGAAGAGGAACGAAGTATTACTGCTCATTTATTCATATTAATATTCGAAAAGTTATCCCGACAACCATATGAACCCGAATTATTTTCTTACGCATTACCATGTCTATGTTCGATAGCATGTGCTTTACCACCGGATTATTCAATTAGTCAATTAAATGCGATGGGCCAACAAAATGACAGTTTAGGGCAAAATGTTGGGCAGTCAGTATTCACTGATCAAATGAGTAAGTTCGATTGTGTTTTGACGTAAAACTGATATATCTTTGTAATAAGGCACTTTCATTCCAATATGATGGGATAGATTGGTGATATTATTTTTGGTTAATATATTTTTAGTTAATTCGATGGTATATTTCGTTCGATGTGACGTATATATTCCCTATATCAGTTCAAGTGAACTATGTTCAGTGTTTTTTTACAGTGACCCTGTGTATATAAATGAGTATATTTTGGTCGTATGACGATGTGGTTTAGGACTTGTTAAGGGAACGTATTTTGGGAAGTCGATAAATCATCACTGACCCAATCCTTCTTGTTTCCACTTGCACCGTGTGAATTACAGTGTTTCCTGATTGTCAGATTAAGTAATAAAACTCGGGATATAATAGACGTTTCACAGATACAACTCATTTTCTTTTTACAAATTAGTATACAATTGTTCTTGTAAACGAACTAATAAGATTTTTTGAAAATCGCCAGAACGTTTTGCTGACTTATCTACTTTTCATTGCTTAATTTAACAATTAAGCTGTCATTAAAAACAATCAGCACTTACGTATCATGGATAATCCTTCATCGAGCTATTCTCAATCTCGTTTGAAAATACTTAGAAGCTTTGAACTGTTGCAGTTGGTCTGATTAGACTGATCAGAGGCATTATAGCTGTTAGATGTATGTAAATATATGTGAGGTACAAGAGCGATATTTCTCATCCTCAACTGATGCAGTTAGATCCAAGACGGGAGGCTTTCGTTTCAAGGGTGGGGGTAGTAGGTTGGACGTATCAGTATAGATCATACCTTCCGTACCATGCGTCCGTAGTAATATGTAAGTACATTTTTCACCTCATCAGAGTCACCAGTCACATGTTCCTGTCAGCTTCATTCCAATAACCGAAATACACGAATGATTTGTAAACATATTCATTTGGAATTTGGCAATGTAGCTTATCCCTGTATCTGCTTGGCCAAGTGTGAGGTATGTAGTCGTGACTAGATCGAACAATTGAATGTAAAACGTAATGCATATGGATGGTAAGCTGAATAGATCAACAAACATTATGGTATTCATAGAGAAAAATACAGAGAAGAGTTGAAATTTGTAGCAAGAACGATTACATTTAAAACGTAAATTTCAGTTTAGCATGCTCCAGTCAAAATAATAATAAATGTTAATTATCAGAAGTAAGTTGAGATCATTTATTTGAATAAAATGCCGACTTGAAACTAGTCAAAGGGTTATAAGTTTCAGAGCGATTTGCATTCTACTTTTAAGAGAACTATTAGTATAACAGAGAAACTCATTATGTGAATCTTTCGGCTCTACCACTGGGACACTAGTTACTAGACCACTATATTAGATCACAGTGTACTCGGATACTTTAAGTCTCTCCTTAGCCAATTAGGTCCTACTTCTACAGATGCATCAAATACTTAGTTACCACAGAATTCTATCACCAAAGTTTCTACTGTGTTTATATTAATAGTTATCAGATTAGTTCAAAATTCCTGTAAACTATACATGAATTTCTTTCTAGTCCACAAGGTAATCAGAAAAACAGGCAAGTTATTTTTCAGTTTCTTTTTCCATCACTATTTTTATGGAGGTAATTAAATTTTATATAGAGTTCGAAGTATTTAATCTCCAAAAATAGTTTAGGCAACAATTTATTTGAATAGCACCTCAATTGTTTTCATTAGGCCTAATTTAGCTTAACCTCGTTTAAAAACAATCCAATTCGTACTTCTAATTTCAAGTTATCAACTGAATATATGATTAATCAAAGATGTTAAAGTTAATTATATTAAAAGTGGATTTTTTTAAAATTGTTTTTTCTTCACAGATTCTTTACTAGTTCCTGGGGCTCCTAGATTAGAAGCAAATGATTCACTTGATGAACTTGTTCATCATGATGTATTTCGCCCTCAACCTATAGATACATCTCAAGTAATAGTTTCTCTCTGTTTGTTACATTCAATAGTTAAATTTAGTCTATACACACGTATTTTTATGTTAGCAGTATTTTATATCATTGAGAACTCAATGATAAATTGTCCCACGAAATATAAATTAAGTGTTCCCAATGATAAGTAAGTTTGGTGAGTTACAGTAGTCATCTCACATATAATTGACAGTATATATTCCTATTGTGTATAGTTGATTCAATCTAACAAACAATGTTAAAAATAATGTCTATAATTATTTGAGTTCAACAATAAATTGTGTAGTGCCGTGCTTCGTTAATAGTCCACCTCGATAACCGTCTTAACGGCGCATAATATAAGAAGGCAAAGGGAAGCGGCAACTACATTTTTATTGACAAATAACGTAGACCAGAAAACTGTGAGCACATATTAGCGAGCGAAGCATACATGACACGTATTGGAGATGGCTGGTAAGCCAACTCGCTATGAGCAAGCATTACTCAATATTTATAGTCAGACAAAAATGAATGACAGACATATAATGAATAGAATAAGAAGGGTGTGAGACTCCTCAGTAGCACACATTCGCGACCCTACCGGGGATCGAACCCAGGACCGCCTGTTTAGCTAGCGAACGCTTAGATTTAAAACAATTGAGCCGGCGTCTAGTGCCTTGAATATCTAACTTTAATCAATCCACAAAATAATGTGACTATTTTCTTCTTCCTGCTATGGGTAACTGTCGCACAAACGATATGGTTTTATTCAGAAACGTTCACGGTTATGACATCATATGATAAGAGTGCGATTATTTCTGTAATTTAAATCCCAGTCACCACATTTGTCACTCCAAAATAAGTAAGGTAATTATAATTTTTGTTTTTGTTTAATGAATTATTTTCTGTCTGATTATTTCTAGGTTCGTCTACCAGCAGCATTGAATAGTTTAATTCAAAGGTTCGCTGAACATTGCCATGATTCATGGGCCTTAGATTTGATTGAACAGGGTTATACATTTGGTGCACAAGTTGATGAAGTTCGAAGAACACATCCAAATTTACGCTCTTTCAGTCAGTTGCCACCACAGGTAAGTTCACATTTCTTTTGGGATCAATGTAACACGACTAGGTATATCAGTTTGATTCTAATAACTGATTTACACTATTAACAAATATTGGTAGTCCCAGTATATACACAACCAACTTAAAATTATAATAGAAAAAAAACCTTACGGACAAATGAAGATTAGCTCAACAATAAAATTGACTGTCCCATGAGATCACACAGATCGTGAAGTAGTATTAGTCAGAATTCGAAGTAGGGAAATTTTTACTTTATTAGCCAACAAGCTAAAATGTTGATTTCTAATCTAATCACTGCTTACCAACGTGCTTAGTTGTGATATGAGATAGATGTGTTAAATGTAAGATTATTATCAAGTGTTTTACTTATTAGTGGAACACTTGATAAGTGTTGAAAGAAATTGTATGAATGTTAAATAATAGTTGTTATTCCGTACAAACGACAAAGATTGTGGGAGTGTAATGAATTCATTTCATTTCGTATACTTCAAATGTTTCATATATACACTACGCTTACAAATAAAATATAGTTTTGCAAACATATTATTGTGGGCAAAATGGATAAATTGATTCAGCTTTCTGATCAAGAATAATCACAGATATTTTCCATTTGCGTAAAAGTTGAATAACCCAGAGAAAAAGTGATCATGGTTTAGTCAATCACAAGGAACGTGTACAAAATGTTGTCGATAGGCCAAGGTATATAATAAAGTCAATAATTAAAAAAGCTATAGTAACGTACTTATAATAATGGCGTAGCTAATAATAATGATATTAATTCAAGATAACATGTGTTTTCTGAGATCTAATGATTTGAGCAGCTGATTGATAGAGTGTCACATATATTTCTAGTCAAGTAATCTTCCAAATAATTAGGCTAATAACAATGATTAAGAAATAAACACATAAGATCTCCAAGTTTAAAAGATTTTTACAGATTATTTCATCTTGACAAATAGCAACTATTTTCAGTTGTTCCAAAAGTATAGGAGCAAGTGTCATCATGTAGAGTCAGAAAACATTTCACTGTGTTTAATTTGTTTAACAATGTTACCCGTTATCCGAAGTAAGGTATGATTGGATTAGATATTCATTAGTCTCTCTGATTCCACTGACTACTAAAGGATCTACAGTACTATATATTGAACGATAAAGTATCGATCAAGGAAATAGAAGATGTCGAAAATGAACAATATGTCACAAAACTTTATTATTAGAAGTCCCAATTAATAATAAGTGTTTATATTTCTTTTTCATGCCGACAGCTAAGATCGATACACATATACATTTATTTACTGATTTACATATACTGATTATTTTTTAGAAACTAAGCTTTTTTATTATTTCTTGTTTGCATAGGAGCAAATGAGATACATTCATCCTGTAACAGATACACTGAAAACGATGTTAGCTTGCGGTTGGTCTGTTGATGGTGATGAAAATCGTTATCGTGATGCACCTGGTGATACAAAACACTTACGTAGACAAACGATTACAGTATGTCTTCTTTTTGTTTCTTATTCCCATACATACATATTTTTTGATGATATTATCAGGGCTTTTTTGGTAACATAACTTTTTCATGTTTTTGAAGTAGAATTCAAAAAAGGTAATACTTGTCATTTTTAATGGAAATTCTTTAACTTTTCATCTTGTTTTCAATCACTGTTAATTTAACTAGTAAGAGATATTCATCAATCAGTTACATTATCTGAAGAGATTCCATCCGTTTAGAGATGATTTCTATTATAAAGTAATATACCCTGAATAAACCTTAGAAAACTATGAGACTAAGAAGTTTTTCATTTTACATTATAATTCTTTAACAGTGAATGTTTGAGATCCCATCTATGAAACAAAACACAGAACCTTCGGACAGGTTCTAGTTATCAAAGTGCTGTTGAGATATCTAGTCTATATTCAATGCTCCACATGCTTCAATAACAGTCGATTAGTAATATAAAGGAACTGTTATCCTATTTAATCCATTCAACAGCCATGTGTTGCATTGAATCTTCAATTATTGATTAATTAATATCGACTACTCCCAGTTCTATTTATTCAAAATTATCTGGCTAAGGTTTCGTTAGCAAGGTTAGTTTTAATGGAATGAGATTATTAACCTCACCCTATCCTTCTTTACCTGGATTTCGGACCGGCAGTAACTCTAGAAGGGCTCCAAGAGGCACTGAACTTTTTTGCTGACCGGAAAATTAAAATGATATAAATCTAATTGAGATTTTCAGCGTCGCTTGAATCATCTATGCGTTTTCGGTTGGTGCATTATATTCTCCCTATATACAGTCTTACTTTACATCCTTGTTTCGAATAACACCAATCTTCGTTTTGTTATACATCAAATAGTAACTAAACAGTTTTATCCTCAGGATATATTAAAGAGACATATCAGTATTTCGACAAGTAATTGGAAGAATAAGTTAACGAATGAATGATTCTGTTGTCTACTGAGAAATAACCTTTCGTTTGTAACATGCATTAATAATGATTCATTAAAATTTATTCATTTTTCTCCGCAATCTTTTATTTATAGAGTGATAATTTATTAAATTATAATCCGAGTCCAAAAGATTTACGTGGTGTAAATGTTACTAAAGAAATGTTAAATATGGCTGAACGTTTAGCTGATAATGCACATAATATATGGGCCAGACAAAAAATGAGTGATCTCGAAGCGATTGGTGAGCATTTACTAATTGAATTATATATATATATATATATATATATATATATATGATCACAGAAATTAGTATGTTTAAAATTACTTATTTTATGTAATCAGCTGATATGTTGTTTGAAGCATTTACTATAGAGATTCGTGTTTGAGTGATCTCATAGATTATTGCTTATTAGTTCGATTATAGTTATGTAGCTTGTCATAGTTGGTTGTGAACAACTTTTTATATCCATCCTAAAAAGGACGCTTTTTGATTGTCAGAGCACGGTGGATACAGCAGATACCTTACGAGTTCAGGCTTTTAGTACATTTCATATATTTCTACAGTAACTACGGTATTTCAGATAATCTCGTATTTTTGACCCCCAGATTTTATGCATCACCTAATCGTGTGATCACAAGCTTTGATAAGCATCATACTCACATATACAGTTTTTCAGTGAGATTCGATAAATCAACAGATCAATTCGGCATATTTATTTTAAATGTGTTCCCTTAAAATATCATTTACTGATTAATTAAGTGACTTGCAATTCAATTTGTGTTCTCAGCATCTATTGCCAAGGTTCTAGTATCTATTATCCAATTATCCATACGTATGATACGATCAGTAAACCCAACCACTCACTTTCTGTGACTTTTGAAGTTCTGAAGCGTCATTTCATTCGTGAAACTAGGTCGTTTGTCAGCGTTTTTGTTCGATATGATAATATCATCTATATTTCTTTAGTTCGGAATAAACTTTCAATCGATTCTTAAGATGTTCACTATGGTCCCAGTTTGCTGAAATACCAAATATAAATATCTTTGATAAGTAACCAACTCCTGTAAAATATAACACAACTATATTGCGGTATTGATATACTTTTTTGAGATTTTCTTTGTCACATAACCACTGAAGTTCGACCTAATCAGAATTTCTTTGATTAATCCTTAGAGAGAACTCTGAGAACAAATTAACAACTGAGGAAGTAATAAACAATATCTTTCTAAATTAAATAGAAGATTACATCGTAAATTCGTGTATTTCATTCCAAATACTGTGTTTTCCTTCTTAATAATCAGTAAAAATGTACTTTATTGCAATTTTTCGTTTTCTCTTCAGGTGGTGGAGTACATCAACTACTAGTACCATATGATATATTAACAGATAATGAACGTAAAAGATATCGGCGTCTAACCCACGAATTAATTAAATATTTACAATATAATGGTTATAGATTAACTGTTCGTACTGGATCAAATTCAACTAATACTAATACAAATAAGGGGAATGGAGGTACTGGTGGTGTTCGACATCATGACAACAGAAGTAAGTGCATAATTTTTGTTCCAAAGCAAACAAAAATGTTTTCTCTCTAAAAACTATTTTTTTCTTATTTTCAGTTTGCACTGATTGTTGAGCTTTCTCAGTTTTCATCGTTATTAATCACTTTTTTGCATAAAAAGCAAAGAAACGTGATTGCCATCTGAATTCATTGGCTAATTTATTACGGAAATCATATTGATAATTTAGTGGTGTTGGTTATTCCTACTATTGTTCAACAAACTAATCTAGTGAAGAGCTTTCGATAGTAAGATAGTATTGTTATTCAGTTAAGCAGTTTAAAGATCCCGATAGAATATTCAAAAATGAACAATGTTTGAGCGAACAATTATTTTCATCATCACGCTCTACAGTTATAAGTCCATAATTATGATATTTTACAAAGGCCAAAATGAGGCATGTATTAATTAATTTGACAAAGTTATATGTTGAAAATAGTGAACGATTGCATCTGATACGACATATATACTTCAAAATTGTGTTGTTTGTGAATTAGAAAGGTCATTTAATAAAGGTCAAAATGATTTGCAATAAAGTGTCCAGTCACAATCAGTATAATAGCAATATAGGAAAAGTGAAAATGCAAAGAAAATTGTGTTGATAAAATGCATAGTAGGAGAATTTCATCTTGTTAATTGAGACAATAATGATAAATAGTAATAGTAATGATAATAAGATTGTTGTGTGAATATAATATGTAATAAAAGAGGTGTTATCAAGGTAATTACGACAAACGAATTGGGAATGATGTATGTGAAGATTAAGATAGAGGTGATCAAAAAAAAAGGAAGGGAGGGAGAGGTTTATAATATTTAGTTTAGGTATCCGGTGATCCAGTCGTAGGCCAAGGTAAACATAGAGGCTGGATATACCTTTTCTGGATGCATAAGTTTGGTTTTCTGGAGTTGATCCAGATGACTTCGGCTATGTAAAGTAATCGTAATCTAGCTCTTTGAGGTAGAGTTTTCGGAACTTGATATAAAACAGAGAAGGCTTCCTCTATTTTGATATGACGTTCACTATCTACCGAGTGAGAAAGGTTGGTGCTGTCAATGGATTGGGTGATTCCTTTTCCCAACCATGATGGTACATGTTCAAGAATACGCAAGGTTTATTATTCATTTAATAGATCAAGGTAGAATTTATGAATGTTCGTATTTGCATCTAAAAATTCAGTTGGATTCTTGAAAGTTTATCAAACTTTTTAATACTATTGACAGATAGACAGATGATATTAACAACCCCTGTATTTTAAGAAACAATCAGACAATTTATTACTAAGCAAAATCAGAATGATTAGCTATTGGTGTTATAATTATCCAGTTGACAAAATAATGTATAAAACATCGTTATAAACCCAGATAATTTTTTTAATGAAGATTCAATAGTTTAACTCATATCATAGGTTGACTAAAACTGAGAATAGAATCAATCTGTTAGTTTTTAAAGCCAGAACACTTTACAGCACTACATTTACCAGGTAAAATGATTATATACTTCAAAGAATCAAATAAAAGATTGAGTGAGTTGTACATGAGTTGTAAAATAATAATAAATCGTAACTCTTTCTAAATATAGAATAAATAAAAGTTAGTCTAAGTTTTCAAACCAACTATGACTGAAGATTATTGCTCGATAAAACATTAATATCGTTTCGGAAATAATGAAAATGATTACCTAATGAGAAACACTATTGGGACCAATGGGTAGGAATCAGTTAAGACTATTAATTATGACTGACTCTTGATAATAAAAAAAATTAGCAGTAAAAATAGAAGTAGAATATTCAGAATGAGGTAACAGTTACACCTTATGATTTGATTACCAACTCTCTCAAAATTTGGCAGGTATTTTTTGGAGAAATAATATTTTTTTCATTAACTGTAACGTTTATTAAAATGACACTCACTATCCCATCACTTTTACAACACGGTTCTGGAGAATAAATATGTTAATGTGAGCCTAATTTGTTAGCTTATACACTAATAAGTATTACAAATGATTAGCAATCCAGTCAGAAAGTAGGTTTTTGAAAGCCATTTAGCTTTATAATGAGACAGATATAATTTCTGTAGAATATTATCAATTTTTAATCTTTCTTATTGTCATTGCAACTACATTATTTCGATATTTTTTGCTGTTTTTTATTTTCTTTTCATCGTATTAATTGTGGTACAGCTACTCAAGCCAAGGCACATATGTGTCAGAGTTAATCTTTACGAACTGACAGGTTACAATTATACTACAGGGCTTTTAGACTTTTTATACGATAACCAGCTGTATGTGGAAAATAAGGTTTTTAAGGGTTTGTGGGTGAATTCACAAATATCAATAATTAACCACTTAAAAATTGGTATTGAATTTTGTTATTTAATAATGTCTAGTCCTGATACTTCTGATTATATATATACATACCTTTGCATTTTAGATTTAGCACCAACATCACGATTTGCTTATGGGTTATTGAATAAACTTTTGGATTATGTCGATTCGGCTATGTCATCAGTTCGTGAACCAATGCCAAGCACTCGTTATAGTACTAGTCGTTCATGGTTAAGTTCAAGTCAAGATATGAAATTCTTTGTTAAAGTTGTACTACCATTAGTTGAACGCTACTTTGAAACACAACAGGCATACTTTTTAGATCCAGTAGCAGGTGCTTCAATTGATGAAAAGAAGATGGCTGCCACGTATGTTATTGAACAGCTTGTAAATTGTAACTTTGCTTTTTTCTTTTATTTCCCGTTCCGATATCCCATTACATATTGGAATGTAATTAGAAGATTAAGTGTATGTAAATAAATTACTAACAACGCGATATTTTAATTTTTCTCAATATATTATAGCCATATTATTTACACTATTGTAGCTAAAAATTAAACAAACTACGATATCGGTTTTTCAGACCTTCATAATACATTACTATATAGTATGCCATACATTCCACACAATTACTGCATCTCACTTCTCAGTTTTGATATAATTTGTCTGCATACAAATGTGACGAACCATGTGTTTAATGCCATGAGAGTCTGTGTAAGACTATGATCCATAATCACAACGCTTTAAGGTAACTTTTTTTGAAAACTTGATTTAGAACTACATGCCATAAATTATTTATATAGTTTAAATCTTTAGTTTCATTAAGCATTGAAATAGTATGGTTACACTGAAAGATACGGTTTAGCTCTGTTGAATTTTATAATATTGAAGTTCTAACTTTGGTATTCACATGACTGCAAATTTACTTATTCAACTGAATAATGGATTACCAGATATGGATAACACAAAGTGCACTGTCGCGATTAACAGACTGGGAGTAAAGGTCATAGAGATTGAGCAGTTCATAGATCTGAGTTTATCAACCTGTTTACAAAATGATTACGAGCTGAAAAATAAGATAAAATCTCTTCAGTCAAGCTGCAATGTCCATATATCGGAAGCGTTATTTATTGAAATACTTCAATAGTATATTTCGAGAAATATATTTAGATTGAAATTAAATTTTAATCGCTTCGATTAATTAAAATTCATCAGAATAAATAGCCCAACGAAATAGATGATACTCACACATGAAGTTTATATTAAACAAGATGCAATATTTCCTAATTTATGGAACAAACGGGTATGTGTCTGAGTTGAAAACATTTGTCATTAGACTATTTGAAGTAGTTTAGGTTAGGAAACTTGATTATTGGTTCAATTTGGAGGATTTATTTATAGTTTGCCAATAAGGTCTAAAAACGAATAACTAAATAATGAGAAGCACGGAAGAACGTAAGCATAAATTTTTAAATGTTTCGAAAAGTATTCCGGTAAAAACTAGTATCAACCTGTACTGCCACTAATCAGAACCTGACTACAACTCAGCGCTTTTTTAATATTTCATTTATCAGTTTTTGTCGGAAAAAATCCGAGCGAGTTAAATCAAATGCTTTATTCAATAAACTGATCTTTGAAAACGTTGAAATAGTATTTTAGTTAGGGATCTAGCCTACATTCATTCGATTTGTTTAATTAAAATTTATTTGTCTAGTTTATTCTGTAAACTTTTCTCGTTACTTCGAATAAAATTGAATACATTTGGACATGATGTAAAGATAGCCGTATCTTGTCTTCAAGGTCTTGTTCAAACAATTGATGTAAAGTAAGTTAATTTGTGATTAGCTTGTGTGTATATATGTTTAATTTATAACGGTTACCAGCGCTAATTATATATATGGTGTACCTTCACTTAGCGTTTGAATCCCTTAAAGGAAGATTTACTTTTTAGTGAGACTGATGATAAGCTGGGTCAACCAGACAAAAGAATAACAAAAAGTGAGAAATGCTGGAAGGTGTACGTTATTCACTAAGATTTGACTTTATTTTCTAAGAAAATATACATACGCTAATAGGTAAATTTAAGACCTTTATTTTCTGAAGGATGTGTTATAAATTGTGGATCTATTCTTGATTTGGTTACCTAATAGAAGCTTTCGACTCACTTATGGTTTTTTCAGTCACGTAACTAACTGGTTTGGACACATATTTCCAGAGAGTGTAGATCAGTGGTAGACTCGGACGATCGCATAATATGGCAATATATATAGTCGACCAATTGGGAACAAAATTTCTGACCTAACTACTTCTTAAGTGTTAATTGTTTTATTGAATCTAGAATAATGTAAAATCAATCTCCTCAGTAACATATAGTCTCATAGTGTCATTTTCTTAAGAATGTCTTTATGCTACATGATTAGAGTATAATGAACTCCACTATTTTTGGTTCTTTTTTATCCGAAATGAAATTCGAAGTTTTAGCATTCACACTTCAAACAGAGTCAACAATGTTCACTTTCTTAGTCCTAGAAAAGTATAACTGTCCAGTGTTCTTAGGTTTCAGTTATTCTTCAACTAAGTAAATAGTATTTAAAATTATATTTTCTACGAAACAATTTGCTCGACAAAATTAGATAATAATTATTTTATCTTACTAATGGGAAACAACTGCAACATTTTTGTCACTAGTTTCTTATCCCTACTGATTTTACTTTTCATTTGGCTAGAGCTATCTTAAAGATGGGTACTGCAGAGGATTTTGTTCGCAGTCGTATCCTACCGTTTTTTGTTAATGCGGCTGATGATTTATGCGTTGTAGTTCGAAATCTTGATGCTAGTCGATATTCACATGTGAAAGTAAGCAAATATTTGTGTTTGCTAGCTGACCATGATTATTTTTCCTTTTTAGTTCATTTAAATGTCTGTTGCAAACAACAGATTCGTACAAAATATATATCCTTAGAATTTACTTTTTATAAGTTCTATGTTTGAATATACTTTTTTATGTACAGAATTAAGTTGATGATATAATTTAGTAATGTAACTCAGAACTGTGATTTATTATTTGTCCGAATGCTCTTTACAGGTATAAATCGTTCATTTAAAATAAGTTCCTTCTAAAATGTTTCCCGAAATCATTGATTCAATAATTACTTTTGAATATCCATAACACATACTTACTTGCTAACCTACGTACTTAAGCATGTTACTCCTCTATGGGCATGAGCCTTTATCCAAGAATTTTCTCGCAGGGGTTTTCGTAGCGGGTTGTTTCTACGAGATGCGGTTGTTAACACTCCACCCAACTGTCCTTCTTTACCTGAGAATGGAAACGGAAGTAATCCTAACGATGCTTTAGGTTAAGTGACCCAAATCACATTCATATAACTAAATTGTGTATAAGTTTAAAAAGCCACATTTTAACATTAGGTGACATATTTGCCTATGTGAGATTGGGTTTAAAAAAAAGAATGGTTTTAATGCCTTCCATAAACAACTTTATCGTCTTAGATTAACTCATGAAATTTTTTACAAATATTAAATGTCTAAATATTCATGATTATACTGAGATAAAGATTCAATGTTTATCAAATTCTCACTCGAGGGCTTTTTATTTTTTCATAACTAACTCAGAGCAGCTGTGTAACAGTAGTTGTCCTAGAGGTTAGGGGAGCTAAACTAAGACGTGTCATCAGTCCATCAAGTCGTTTACAGCTGAAATGAGGCATGTAGGTAGGTCCAGACTAATCAGTTGGTGTATTTGACATTATCGTAATCAATGGTTAGGGATTTTTTGGTGATATGACTGTTATAATTGTATTTTGCTAATAAACGACCCAGCTATTCCTATTGCTTAGTATTCTTATACGATGACACTCGACAAGACCCCAAAATCAGAACACTTTGAACAGGAATGAAATTGTATTCAAAATAATAATGATAAGTGAACAGCAATTACTAGTTTGAATAACGTTCATATATTTATAGTATATACATAAGAAGCTTCTAGATTTTTCTCCAATAATATGCCCGGGCTGATCGG
>NW_017386025.1:3135786-3150561 GCF_000237925.1 Schistosoma mansoni | reverse complement strand
TACTACTACTACTACTACTACTACTACTACTACTACTACTACTACTACTACTACTACTACTACTATCTACTACTACTACTACTACTACTACTACTACTACTACTACTACTACTACTACTACTACTACTACTACTACTACTACTACTACTACTACTACTACTACTACTACTACTACTACTACTACTACTACTACTACTACTACTACTACTACTACTACTACTACTACTACTACTACTACTACTACTACTACTACTACTACTACTACTACTACTACTACTACTACTACTACTACTACTACTACTACTACTACTACTACTACTACTACTACTACTACTACTACTACTACTACTACTACTACTACTACTACTACTACTACTACTACTACTACTACTACTAAATTATTACTACTACTACTACTACTACTACTACTACTACTACTACTACTACTACTTCACTATTGCTGCTGATGTTATTACTATTTCTGCGGCTGTGGAATTTCTCTGGACAATTTTATCACGGTGTGCTGATGTGATGTGATAACTTTGACCGATGAACCGATGTGCCAGGTTCTATGTTGCACATAACTGACAGGTTTTTAATTTTCTAAACTCAATTTAACCATTTTCGCTGGAATAATTAACTATTTAGAGACACTTTACATATTTTTGTTCATATTTTGATGAGATTAAACATTACGAGTAATAGGTTTACGGGAATCACTGCTTTATAAATACATTTTAAAGAATTTCACAATATCTTACAACTAATCTTTAATAAGTGTTGTATTTGTTTATATAGGAACTACATATTAATACATAAGTACGTTAATAATATGCTGTTTACCTTTTTTTCCTAATTAATAAACAGGGTACAATTAAACGTGGCGCATGTTCAATTGATTATATTCACATGGTGTTATTACCTGTCCTGAAATCAATGTTTGAACATCTGGGTAAAAATGAATGTGGCGAATATCTGCTAGGTAATAGTGATTTTTATAATGCTCATCTGGATATTATTATAAAACAAAAGAGCATAAGTTTTGGATGTGCACTACTGAGGAATCATATACTTGGACGAAACGGTTGTCCAATGTATCTTGGTTTTTAACAGCTGTCTAAATTCGATCAATCCGTGATGCTAACTATGTAAATGAAACAATCTCGACGAGCACATTTATATTAATAATAATCATCTGCTCACTAGTGACTAACTTCGACGTGCCATTGCAGGAGTTCTAGTGAGAAGTTATGACTAGAAGAGTTCATCCATGTCGATCGTGAGACAGTTATCCACCTTAAACAATATCAGGTGGTAGTGCAACACTGAGACTTGATTACAGTTAGACATGTTCACCATTTAATCGCGTCTCAGTGATCCGAAGGTTAAGAACTCTCCATGAGACGAGAGGTCCTGGGTTCGGTCGAATGGGGAGTAGGTCGTGGGTGCTCAATGTTGAGGATCTATATACTAGAACGAAGAAGCCATCAAGTACTTCTTGGTTTTCAGTGGTTGTCTGACTAAGATCGGTCAGTTATGTAAACTATGAGAATTCAATAATTTCCACAAAATTCCTCTATACCGAAGACAAATTCTTAATTCAACAGCAAAAAAGAAACATCAACAGTTACACATAATGAATTGTTGTAATTATTTACAAACAAATAATGAACCAGCTTCTTTGAATTTATTCAGTAGATAAACAATATTTTATGTATTTACTGTTATTCAAGAAGTATTTTCCAAATGAAAAAAAGTAATCCACGAATATATTGGTTGTTTGAATCTTAACATTAATTTTAAGAACTGCAAATGACCAGTCTTTTATAGACATTTGTGTATCCTGTGCAGATTGTTTCAAAATAACCTTAAATCACAAGCGTTATAAGCAGAGATGGGTGGTGACTATCTCTGGAAACCAGGACGCTCGTCTTGTCCTATTTAGGACTCGTCAGTTGGATGTACCTGCATCCGAGTGTTTGATATTCACTCCGAGGCTTGAACCCAGTAGCTACTTGGATAAAGCGATAGTGTTTAAAGCGAACACTTCTGAGTTCGAATCCTGGAATGAATACAGGTGCACACAACTGAACAGTCACGAATAGGATGGTTAAAAAAGGTGCTGGATCCCACTGTTAGCCATCATCCATCTCTGCTTATAATTTTTGAACGGCTTATTTAGAATAAGACTCACCTTTTTAATATTATTCCTAATCAGATTCTAGTATTCTTTCTCTAAAGCCACACGCGAAACTACTTTTCTACCGTACTCAGGATTGAAATTAGTTTACTTCGTCCTTTATTGTTGTGAATGTGTCACGTTTTCTGTTGCAGTTTATCATTTATATTTTATTTATGTTTAACTTATTCAGTAGTAAGAAAGGGCGCCCACAAAGCGAATGTTGGTGAATATGTTTTGTAAAACGTACATAAAAAAACGTAATAAACAATGGAAACCGATCAACAAACAGATCATCATTCATAAATGACTCACATTTATGAGCACATAATTCTGATTTTAACTTAAAATTTGGCATCATATACTTGTTAATATAAACGGCGTACATTAGAATAACATTCTAGCTTCATAATTTTCAATTCCTTCAATGATTCTTTCCTTCTAAATAGAAATGTCAATCTTATTTATTTCCTTTCTTTTCCATCTAGTGGGTAATGTCCAAGTCACATGTTACCGAATACTCAACGCTTTATATAAACTAGGTACTACATCATCGAAACACGCAAATCGGTGAGTCTGTGTTATGACGGCTTTGTTCTTAATTATTCCATGTTACTTAACTGAAGTTCAGTTTAGACGAATTATGTGACTTTGATAATTTATCGTGCCAAATCAACTACTCATTAAAGTTGGAAATGCGATCGGCTGAACTCCAGTTAAGTGATTTAAAGATAACGCTTTTGCCACGAGATCGAAAGTTTTGGGTTGGATCTACAGTATGGTCTTGGGTATGGGACCTTATACTGTTCACTGCTACCTAGTTGTCACCGACATTTCAATCTAAGTCAATCTGTGAATAGAACTTTCTATATATTATGAATCTTTTTCGTTATTTTTCCAAACATGCTATTACAGTAAACCCTAGATGAATATCTCAATCATGTTATTTATTTCATATAAGAATTTATAAATGCTCATTACTCTCCAGCAAAGTGAAATAAGTAAATAAACATTAGCAAATTATTTAGAATGGCCTTAGTCATCATCCTTTCGTTTTATACAGAAATAATTAAGAAATACATCATAAATTGTGATCAACATGTTGTTTAAATCAGACTTAAATTGGTGTTTTTCCTATTAGTGTGTTATAATACCAACTAATTAGTTACTTGTAACTGTGATGGATGATTTAGTTATAAAGTCTTTATTGTTCTTCTGAGTAGCATCGTCAGCACGCACTTCATTGAAAGGTTAGATATTAGAATCTCTTCATTATTAACTAAGAGCTTGTTCGGTGGACTTTATATATATATGTATATATATATATATGATGAAGGAGATTCTCATCCCCGTTGGATGCTTTTAGTAGTTTTGTGTTCTTTTAGCTATATGGTCTCATTACGGGACCTTAATTATCTCACATGTTAGCGACTTCAGCGTCAACTTCATGAGTCAGTGAGCTTTCCGGTTATTCCATATTTATTATCTAAGTTTGTTCTAGTTACATTGTTTGTGATCGGCTTTCTTTGTAATCTCTATAGTCTTCGTTTATACCTTACATTCACTTTCACTGTCTTAGTCAGTTGGTCTCTGGCTTTGTGATAAATCAACCTCGTCCATATATATAAATATGTAGGTAGCTACTAAGTCGATCCAAAATGTCTTGGTTTTTTCATCAGCAAGTTTAATAATTACCGTTATTGATTGACAATAAAATCACCAATATTGTTTACATAAGCTCTATAATCAACTTTTTGTCCAGAAGTTAAACAGTTTTTCTTTTCGTCATCTTTGCATGAAATTTTTCATTTCATTATCATCATTATCACTGTAATTTTTAAATAAGTGCCTGTTACAATATTCACTGTTTATTTTGTTCCTTTCTCTTTTGTTTTTAAAAAATCCATAGTCAAAGCTTTGTTGATGAATTAAATAGGTAAGTTGTTTTCATTTCATATTTAATCAGCTCACTGCTTGTATTCATTTAGTAAGTCTGAATAAATTTCCCGGTGTGCATATGCTGTTGAACGACCTTAAGATCAAGCCGATCCAACCAATCTGAAGACAGCAAATATGGGTGATTAACTTATATTAGAAAATGACGGAATTTATTGTGAAAACTCTGGTATTATATGATTAATCATCTAAGTTAGCAATTTGTTCATACGATAGGAATTGAAGTTAGGATCAAGGTTCATAATTAGACTATGTATAATACCATAACTATAAATCCGAACCCTAATTCTGACTTAACCATAAACCGAATCTTATCCTCAATCCTAACCCTTAAAAATTGCTGTGAAAGAATGCTTTTTTAAACTCATAATTGTTTCATTCTCACAGTCACAAGCGAATGTTTATTGTAGACAATATAAAACCTTGTGAGCTCCAAATGATGTTTCATTCATTAAAATTAGACATTAAATTGTCGATATCTAACATGTCGGTTTGATATATGCGTCATGAACTTGAGATCAGTTTTTCGAACATGATTGGCTCAACTGCTTACTTTATGTTAACCGATTAGTCTAATACATTGTCGATTATTATCTTAATGTAAACAAAACTGTATTCATTTATTTTCATTGTCCCCCAATATTTTAAGATATACATATTAATTAATTTTATATTCAAATGTTCTCACTTTAAAAAGAGGTTCGTTTCGTATTTGTAAAACTACAATCCATCGATCGTTGGGACTTTATCGTTCGTATAATTTTTCAGGAATAATTCTTGTTAATTGTGCAATGAAATGGAAGAATGAAAACAGTCTTCTCTTTTCTTTTACCATGGGTTAAATAAATTTTATCATTATTCCTTTTTAAAATAATCAATACTTTTAATGATGATAAATAAATAAATAATTATTTTGCTCATTGAATAATTTTAAGTAACTTATGAATTTTCATAGTTGAAAGCATGAGTCAATTGAAGCTAGACCACCAAAAATAACCTGGAAGCACTGGACGGCTGTTTCGTCCTATTATGGGACTCCTCAGCAATGAGCACCCACGATCCCGCCTCGCAAGATTCGAACCCAGGACCTACCACTCGTGCTAGAGCACTTAACCGACTGACCACTGAGCTGGCATCCGATAGTGTTAATGTCTAACTTCAACCAATTCACGAAGTTGAACAACCGCTCACCAATTGTCTTCAATGAGTTCCTATCTTACAACAGACGTGGTTGAACTCCACTGGTCACTGCTTCTCATTAGAACTCCAGGAAATATCTCTTGAAGTCAGTCACTAGTGAGCATATGATTATAATCGGAAAAAGGTTTTGTGGAGATTTCAGTATTTTTCATAGTTGAAAGTATGAGTCAATTGAAGCTAAACCACCAAGGAAAACCTGGAAGCACACAACTTATGAATTGCTTGATTCTTCATTGAATACTTAAAATAGTTTTCGAAAGTATCAGTTAAATATCACGCTTTACACGACTCCAATATAACGGATAAATAAGAAAAGAGTGATAGAATTTTAGTAATTTATACTAACATAGATTAATGCTTCAAAAAAGATATCTCTATACATTCAAACTGCGAGTTGTTGGAAATACAACTCCTAAAGAAATATTCCAATTTTTGTGTAAATAATATCAATTATTTGGTAAGTATATACTTTACAATTTTTATTCATCATATTTGCTGTTCTTGTTATTATTATAGTGTATTTCACACACACACTCTTGTTTTTTTCAGACATAGAGCTTTAATTGGTGATTGTCTTGCTGCACTTGCATCTGCATTCCCCGTAGCTTTTCTAGAGGCTAATTTAAATTCTAATAATCCTCTTTCAATTACATTCAATAATCGTGGTGGTGATTATAGTCTTGAAGCTAGAGGTTAGCGATTTTTTGCTGTAAATTTATTTTGTGTAAATGTAGGATGTAGTAACCATTTTGTAAACTCATGCGTACAGGTGAATTTAAGACATAACTACAGTTGTATCTCTATTTGATACCAGTCATTTATCCATGTATGTTTTATTGTACGATTGTAATTAGACAACTAAGGGAGATGTGTATGCAAGTAAAGCTTTTCTAAGACAGGACATTTACGGAAACCGACGAACTACGCTGTTTTCGTATTATCTAACTATAACTATGAGATATTTTAGCTAAAATGTTTTTATCGAATCCTTGATATTCCATAAAGGGTGTTGGGATACAGGTGAAACTGAAAATAATAAATTACATTCAGTGAAATATCACAAAATAATCTTACTATTTGTTTAACGGCTCATACGACTCCACCAATTTCTGATCCCCAATTTTTGTATAGATCGTGTATATTTGTTGACCTAAAACACATTTAATCACATAATATCAGAAGTCAAGTTCGGATATATTTAAAATACAGATGTGTTCATACATTCGTCTTAGAAGACATATTGCGGGAGTAGTGAATGTATTTAATTTCGATTATTACTCTGAGCTGAAAAACATCGGACTATTTCGTGTCTCAATTTAGGTACAAAACATTCAATAGATTAAATAAATAAGTACAGGTGCATACAGACATTGCATACACTTAAAAACGTACGATAAAGTTATCAACAAGGATAAATACCTAAAAGTGAACAAAATAATTATTATATTAAGAAAGATTTTTTATCACATCTGAATTATTATTATCTGCAAAGTAAGAATAAATTTCATTTCACTGGTTACTTTTATGACTTTAAATAAAGCCAGAACAAAAATTGAGGCAGAATAATACGAATCCATTATTGTTCGTAGTTCCTCATCAATTGGTTACAATGATTGAAAGACAACATTGTGGTATGATATAAAAAGAAACAATGGACATAGATAACGAAAATAATTAGAATGACAAAGATTATCAGTAATAACTATATACAGATACACTCAAGAACAGGTTAGAGGTTATTTGGTGCTGGAATTTAAAAAAACATAAGGGGTGGGTGATGCAATAATTAAATGAGATTCGGAGATAGATAAGATAGATTGTGTGATAGTTTTAGAGGATAGGAAGACTTTACATAAGATTACTGGAATTAGAAATTGATAAGATGGGTTACGTGATAATTGAACAGGATTTGAAGAGTTTACATAAGTGAATGAAATTATATGAGTGAAGGGATGGTTTTGGTGTACATAAAATAAGAATTATCTAGGGGATGACCTCATAACAAAATAAACACTAATAAAATAATGATAATGACAAAAATATCTAACCAAGGTGGTGATAAGTTTATTATTGTCTCTTTATGGACACATAAATCAGGTTTGAGTTTTTTACTGCTATTGCTTTATCAAACCTGTGAGACGCTGTTTTTTGTCTGCTAATAATTTCGAAGGCTTGTAGAATGTCAATAATATGCCCGGTATCAATTAAATACTGAGCTATAACACTGTTTAAAGGTGTTGCACCTCCCTGTCTTAAATTCCTTGGAACGTGCTCGGAAATTTGGACATGAATTCACATAGGCGTATACAAAGCATTTAAACGCTTTTCAAACTACGTGTGCAGTCTTTTGATGATTGTACTGATACCAAATCAAAGAAAAGATCTCGCTAACAAAACATTTAGGCTTCATCCCATAATTACGTACTGTTTCTGAGAACAATAAATTTAAAGACGATCAATAGCAGAATTTCATGTAAGGTTTATCAAAAATCATGGAGTTATGGACAGACAACCTGTAATTTTTACTGGTATACAGTTTCTAATTGGTCAAAACTCTTGATTCATTTAAAACAATATTTCGTAAAATATTTGGTTATATATAATTGATTAATGTCTATTCAATTTTAGATGTACTTGAAAAACTTTCTAAAACGATTGGTGATCTACAAAGTATCATTAAACAAGTGGAACTTTTAGCTGAATCTGGAGCAACTGGTGCTTCTGAAGCACCGTATCTTATCGAGGTTACTTTACCTATGCTTTGTTCATATTTACCTAACTGGTGGCGTAAAGGACCTGAATGTATGAGTTTAACTTCTTGTAATGATGGTTCCAATGAAGGTGGATTAGGACAAGACACTAAAACTGGTAATTTATTACCTAAGACAAAAGGAAATAGCATTCTAGCTAATGCAACTGGACCTTTAACAACTGTTACAGCTGATCTAATGAACCGAGTTCTTGGAAGTGTGTTGCAATTAATTCAAACAAACATTGACTCACCACATGCACCTTGGATGACAAGAATAGCTAGTAATTATCTTCTTAGTCATGTTTTTAAGGTTTTTTTTTAAAGAAAAATTTAACCGTTTCAGTATAACAAACAAAAATAAATTTTTACAATGGCAGATTCGATTTACTGTGTTTTTCAAATGACGATGTTTTTTTGGATTACACAAGAAATCATTGTCTGATGAACAAGTAATTTGACAAAAACACTTTCAGTCAAATAGTGATTAATATATAGTAATCATCTGATAATGCAGTTGTAGAAGTAATCAAATTGTATTAGGTTTTTTCCTCCTTCTATTACTAATGAACTATCCAACTTGCTTATTAATCAATTTTCTTCAATTAGTAGTAATGACAGTAGTACGAGTAGAAGTAGTAGTAGTAGTAGTACTGATAGTATCAAGTGTTAATCTAAAACAATCATAATCTATCATTAAAACAGTCAACAGATCAAAGTTATATAACCGTTGAAACCATTGAGCGGCTGTTTTGTTCTCGTATGGGACTCTTAGTCAGAGAACATCCACGACCTTGAGATCAGCGAACGCTTAACCTCTAAACCACTGAATCGGGATACAATGATACACAAGCCCAACTTCAATCATTTAGGCATTCATGCGTGAAACCGAAGGTCCTGGGTTTGATTCCTGCTTGAGGTGTCGTGAGTGTGCCCTTTTGAGTGGTCTCATGCTAGGATGAAACGACCATCTAGTGCTTCTAAGTTTACAATGATTGTCTAACATTTACTGGTTGATAATTTCAATGAAATCCAACAATCTCCAAAACTCCATACTGACGAAGAATAATGTAATTTTTTTATTTGACTACACTATGGACAACTTTAATTATTATGAACCACAGACTGAAAGTTTTGAACAAAGTAAACCAACTTAGTGAAATGAGTGATCACTTTTTTAAAACTATAACTGTCACCACTGTTCTCTGAATATACTGAAGTAACAGATTATTCTATATTTTACTGATAGATATAAATAGCATTTTATGTGAAACATGTCAGAAAGAATCAGTTTACGACAATTTATAGAATTATTCAAGTTGAGAACCAATTAATTTCATGGATTCCCACAACACTAGTTGAAGTCAGTTGTCGGCATGAACTTTTAACATTTGATATATCTTGGATACACCCCTCTCTATAACCGACTCCATTTTGAAAATTAAAGAGAACGCACAGTAGGAAGAAAACACTAACTGTATTTATCAAGTACAATCCAATATCATCATGAAGTTGACAAACTGAATTATATCATTTCTCAAGATTTTATCTGCAGAGTATGAAATTCACTTTATGTATACAACAAATAATGATTTTAAAAATGAACATTGACATATATTATCAATTAATTTATGTGAAGTATATTTCATTTTCCTTGATTTTTCACAGCGCGTACTCAGCCCATTGTAGCTAATTCTACAGCTGATATGCTTGGTCAATATTTTTTGCCAGTATCTGAAAGACTACTCGAACATGCTTTGATTGTTGAAAGAGTAGAAGAGGCGTATAGAGCGGAAAAACGTGCAGGTATGCAAAGATAGTGAAAAGTTTCATAAACAATCCTTAGTGGCAACTAACAGATTATAATATAAAGATTTTATTTTACCATATGAGTTGTACAAATTTTCACTCCAAAAGTACATTTCATTAAAAGATCGACTTACGTATTTTTGTTCGTTACCCTATATGACTTGCTGTTTCGTAATAACATTACTCAGAGATAATACGTGGATGAAGGCTTCATTAACGAAAAGTTATAAGCATCATATGTATTATTATAACTCTAAAACTCATATCAAGGTGGCTCTTCAATATTGTTTTTGACGTGTAGAGTTTAGGGATGAATTTTTGTATAGTTCAATGTAGTTCAGGTTGTTGGCTATCATTATGTATCTGTTAAGCTTTTCTTTGACTTTTCTTTGATGAATATAAGCACGAGCAATCCTAAAATCTTGTTGGTGACATGAGAACTCTTTATGGGATGATATTAATATCTTTTCAGCCTGATATAATGATCATACTAATAATATCTTTAGTGATCATAAGATATATTGTCATTTGTTATTGGACATATTGACTCGTAAAACTATACTGTACCGACCCCCTTGAATGAACCACTCAGAACTAATGCAGCCCTTCGTATAATCATTAGCGGAATTAAAATCGTGGTGTTAAACAGATTGAATGTTGAGATAAATTAAGTAAAAATGGGCAATATCTGTTTCCTAACAACTTTAAATCAATAAAAGATATTTACTATGCCGTGAATATGATGTGATCCTTAAGCTAGATCACAAGAAATACCCGCATCTGGTGCGGATTTGAATACATATGTGTGTTGAAGTACTTGATGTAATTCCGAGTATAGTCAAGTGTGTTTGTGTAGCTAGGTAGTGTTCTACCACTATAACTACTGACTGAATCTCAACCCCAATGTTTTTAAGTTTACAAACAAATTGGTGGTAAAGTACCAGTGAACACCCTCAACCTAATTCGTAATCTTAACACTGGTATACGTTAACTTCTGTGACACAACCCTAGCCATTTACCATTATACCCGATGTCAGTTGGTGATGAAAACCCTATAGGACTATAACCCTAACTCATAACACTAGCCCAACTCTTAATTTATAAACTTAATATTTTTCTTTCACTATAATGAATAATTCAACACCTAAAAGTCAATCAATCATTTCAAAACAATTATACCATTACAATTCCATAACTTTTTTGTTAATTCTTTTATATTTAGGAAGCGTTTCCTGATTGGCTGATAGATCGCTCGAGGATGTCTGTATAGTACATTTTTACATTAATTCTTAGAGTCATCACAGATAATCCTTTTTGGCCTTAGTAATACCCAGCTAACTATTATAGCATTTCAACTATTAAATTAATATTATCAAAGTTTGAGAATCCAATAATTTGTATATTAATTGCTTTGATAACAGCTATTACAGTGATTATCCAACGGTGCATAAATTTAAAAACATAATACTAATTGATAACTATTTTATTTTCATACAGCATAGAATGAACGACCACCAAGCACACGAAGAGAGCAAGAATATGAATCATTAAGTAAATGAGTAGAAAATAAAAAGCACATTATATATGAGTATGTGAACTAGTCGTCACGCGGTTTGAGTAACTAATATTTATTTAAAAGAGGAGTATACATGTGATCTGTGACAGATGAATTATCATATATGATCATACAAGTTTGCGAATAGTAGTGTAAAGATTTAAATAAATTGTTACCGATATAAGTAACACTATTTGTTAAATAAGTTAGTTAAAGAGCTTAATACATTCAGACGTAAACAGACTCAAGTGTAGGTGAGACTGTTATAGAAGTTTTAGTGTTATTTATTTCTATAAAATCTCAAAATAAGAAAAAAATACCAATTAAATAGGCTCTAATATTTGAATGTTTGTAAATGAGTACTTAGAAATTCATATTAATTAAATATATTTTTCTTCTTTCCATTTCTCAGGTTCCGAAAGTGTCGGGGAACGTGAAGAAGAACTATCATGTTTGGTTGAAATACTAGTACGAAATTTATTTGCGTTCTATCCCCTTCTAATAAAATTTGTTGATCGTCATCGAAGTGCTTGGTTGAAAAAGCCAACATATGAAACGCAACGTTTATTCTCAGCTGTTGCAAGGATGTTTCTAGTATGGATCAGAGCAACGGTAAGTTAGGGAGCCGCACAGTTTACAATGTGATGTACTGTTGATTTGGTCCAAAAATTAAACATAAATTCTAAAGAATATTCAGCTAAAAGTATCTTGAACTAATTCTTTTACAGCTAAAGAATCTTTCCGAGCATTCAAGCACAATGACCAAGTTGTAGGCAAAACCTTAAAAGAAGAGATTTATATGAAAATGTGATACATAAACGCTAAACATCTACAGACCATTAATCATGAAACGTTTAGGGGTCAGTTACGCTGTGGAAAGCACGATTACAGAAGTGTATCTTTTAAATAACTGAAAAAGAGCTAAATTGGGACATGAATTTTAAATTATAAAATAGCACACACCCTGTGACAAGTTGGAATATCAGAGATTTATAAATATAAATTAAGCGCTGTTCTGAAGTTTGGCAAGCGGTTTAGAACTAACTGGACTTAATGTAGTAAAGTGGATAGACCGTTCACTAGGTTTTTAAATTTCTGTCCTGATCAGTGTCTTTTCGATAACAATAGCTTTTTTACATATATGCAAATTTTGTTGGTCATAACTAATATTTTTACTTATAAGCATATAAGAATGAAACACTGAACTCCAATAAACTTCATTTCCCAGTAGTAAACGACTTAGAAACTGGCACAATTGTGTGTCTATCAAAGTTGGTTTATTTCAAATCAGCACTTTCGGAGAAAATGTAAGCAAAATAATCTAATCAACGATCGAAGAAACCAATCAGTGAATATTTTTTGAAAAGAACCATTTCAATCTAAAATAATGAAGCATAAAATAACATCATAACTCTAAATTTAAAATAAAATAATTGTATTTGAGCCACCTTGACTAACTTTGGGTCAGGATTATGAATATTTCTCTGACGAAGAAATGAACATCAATCCTCATTCTTCATTCTCGAAGTTAATGACTTAATAGTTTTATTATTAGGAAATTGTATTAGAACGTAATTATAAAGAGTTATCTTTTGATCTCATTGAATTATATTTATAATGAATATGTAAGCTAAATCCCAGTAAGTAATTTGATTTTTTTATGGTCAAATTAATTTAGAATTAGGAACTGTTCCAAATCTTAACTGTCTCAGGTGTAGAAACAGATGAAGACATTTTTACAGTAAAGTCAATTTGACTTGGTTCATTTTTTTCAAGCAACATCGAAAGTGTTGAATAATAATAATAGTAATAATAATATCAACTTTGAAACATCAGATAATGGAGAAATTGATCAATCAACGAAATACAGAGCATGGATGTTTTGACAGCATACACTGTCACTCCTGGGATTCGCTTAGTTAAAAAGAAGATAAAATATCGGAAAAATCCAAGTATTTCCCAGCCAAAAGAAAATACACAAAGAAATAAAAAGAATGCGGATTCTGAAGAAACTAATCTTACTTTTCTAGTCATTTGCTACTTTTATTTCGTCCTTCCCTAACTAAACAGATCTACTCTGTATTATATTATAAAATCATTTAAATAAAAATTCATTTTTACCGCCCGAATTCAGCAATCTAAAATAATCAATTTATTGTTTTTTTTTATTTGGAACTTAATTCTATAGAAATTTAAACGTGAAGAAGAGAATTTTGTAAGCGCTCATGAAATTGATCGGTTATCACTGATTGTGCCAAGTGGGGAAAATTTAACACCAGGTATAAATAGAAGTCGAACTCACACAAATGGACGTAATGAATCAAGCAGTTTGAAAAATGGTATGTTCAACATACATAGATGAAAAAACAATTTATTATTTTTTTATGGAGACCCGATCAGAAGTAGCCCAATGAAAAGGTCAACCGATGACAATCAAAAGTCACCTAAAGGTCAAGTTCATTTCAGTGGATCAGTGGATCAATTTCCTAAGGATATATATATATATATATACTTGTGCATCGCATTCGGTAGTCTAAAACGCTTTCTCGTCCACTTTTGTGTCCCCACTCAAGTAGTCAGTTGGAAGGGGGGTTAGCGCATTGCATACCATGTATCAGTATCAGATTTCGGACACTGCAGATCACAACAATTTTTTCGAAAGCATATGGATCATTGTGTCTAATGTTTGTAGATTGATAATGAATTATTATGCTAATTTATTTATTTTTGTATTGATAATAAAGATAATTCATATATTTCCATTTAACTATTGATACTTTCAACAAAGTGTAATTGTGTCATCACAAGGTAGAAATATTGATTGAACTGATAAACACTCATCATTAAGATTTTGTAAATCGATAATAAACTAGGGTTATTCGTCATAGCCATTTTGTTGAGTCATAGTGACAATAAAGTTTCTTTTATTAGTAGTTTATTTTCTATTATACTACTAATGACAACTGTATAACACGTATATAAGAACTCTCGTCTAAATTAGAACGAATAGTTTCACAGTATTTGAGCGCCGAGTTGATGTAAGACATTAAATAGGAATAATATATTTGTAAAATCTCAGCGAATGAATTTGTAGCGTATAAGAAATATGCCTGAATTAGACGATCGTAAAAAGGATTATAAGTTAGGGGACCCGCGTAGTCACTGTATTTTGCCGTTGGAAACGTCGGGCTCAAAGTCGAGCCTATATTATTCCACAGGGTGTACGTTAGTTTCGGTACTATTCCTTTTATTTTTTTGCCATATGATGTAGTATCCGCTTTAAATTTAGCGATTATCCTCTGCTGTAATACATTTCACATAAAAACT